>NC_056726.1:147752976-147895476 GCF_019279795.1 Protopterus annectens
TCTTTGCTTTTCAATTGAATTGTACAGGTTATAGGTCACATTAAAGGTGGGAAAAGTTTTGAAATGATTTATTGTGGTCTCTTTTTTATATTAAAAAAACTGGCATTTTAACAGGGGTGTGTACACTTTTTATATCCACTGTGTATAGATACATACACACACACACACACATATATATATATATATATATATATAAGTGCTACAGAATCCTGAAAGTTCAAAATATTGAAAACACACAGGATACCAACACTTACTATATTCCAGCACAAGTACATATAAAAACAAATAAAACACAAACTATATTACTGTTTTCCAAGTATAAGCAGAGTGGCAAGCCCCCCTGCACTCCCCCCCCCCCACACACACACGCACACCCTGCAACTTAAATATATCAACTCCCAAGATTGTGCTTAGTGTAGTGAAGTGCAGTTTTGGGGAGCTGATATATTTAAGTAGTAGGATGTGTGGGGGTGCATGGGGGGCTTGCCCCCCTGCATATAGTTGAAGAGTAATATGTTTCAGTATGTACTTGTGCTGGAATATAGTAAGTGTTGGTATCCTGTGTGTTTTCAGGATTTTGAACTTTCGGGATTCTGTAGCTCTCCTGTATGTGTGTGTGTGTGTGTGTGTGTGTGTGTGTGTGTGTGTGTATATATATATATATATATATATATATATATATACACACACACATACAGTATACCAATTCACACACATATACACAGTACACTTTACACATTCTGTCGACTTGTTAGTCAATTTTTGGATGTATAAATACCTAAATTAATTGATGGTTCGGTGTGTACATCTGTTTATAAGAGCCATTTTTATAGGAATGCCATTGTTAAGGCTACTAGTTGTCATCCTAGTTATGTAGCGAAAAATATTCCCTTTGCACAGTTTTTCAGATGTATATGTATTTGTAACAATCAGGTAGAATAAGAAAAACAAGATTACTTAGTGTTTAAGCAATTTGAATTTAAAAATATGATTCCAAGATGATGGAAGAAAATCTTAGGTAAATGCCTTGGATCAGTAAGCATTGTTAAAATATGATACCAAATTTAATACAAAGCTTAAATAGGTCAAATTTGTGACTATCTATGGTAATAAACCATTTATGGTAAGAAATATTCTGAATAAATGTTGGGGTATTTTGTCAGTTGACCCCTTTTATGGGACTATTTTAGGAAATAATTGTCAGATGACTTATATGACTTATAGAAGGGGACGAAGAATTGACCAGTTTCTTTCTGGTTATAAACAAATGGCTGGCTCTTTTAGAACAGTGGGCTGTAGTACCCGTGGTACTTTCCCTTGTGGAAACTGTAAACAGTGTGGTAAGATTTGCAATACCAGATTTTACATCTGCTAATACAGTGAGAACTTGTGATATATGATATTTTATTAATTGTAACACTGAGTGATTGGTTTATATGGCAGTGTGTAAATCTGGTGCTTTTTATGTCAGATAAAGCTCACTTATGTGGAAACGGTGAATTTCCCTTCACTTAAGTGATGTCAGGTTAAAAGGGAAAGAAGTGCTTTGTTTAAACATCTAATGAAACATAAAGACTCAAAGAAATAAAAAAAAAAACTTGATTCTACAGAACAAAAATGAATGGTCAGTTTGAGGGTGATTGTATACCCTAGTTTAAATGAATTAATGTAGTTATTCATAATGAATTTTTCAGAATGTTGATGTTCTTTGTGTTTCACTGTTGCAGTCATTACATTTGGGTTATCTGCTTGCAGGAAGCCCTCAGCCGGCCTGATTATCAAAGTCTTGGGTCCTGCGTCAGTAGCTGTCTCTTCTTCCATGACGTCAGGTAGTCAGGGGTATAAAGCATGCAGCTGACGCCCTTACATCAGTTTTTCTTGCCCCAGATGTCAGGTGCCCCCATAATGGGAAGCAATCATATACAAGGTTACACCTCCAATTATAAGCAAATACACCAGAAAGCTTAAATACAGTAAACAAGAAGAGAGGTATAGAAAATAGAAGTCAGGGGGCTGGAGGGAGAGTAACCAGGACTGCAACAGTGAATAAACTCGAACATCTATATTTATGGTAAGTGTACACAACTGTACTATGTTCTTCATGTTTCACTGTTGCAGTCATTACATTTGGGTATATTCCCAAAGCTAAGGAAGGGAGGAGGCAGTTAGAGAGCATTAGGACCAGCTATTAGGCCCCACAAGACTGCAGTGGCAAAACCAGCTCTGGATTTAGAGAAAATAGGCAAGTGGTAATGCTTGGTGAAGGTATGAAAAGAACTCCAGGTAGCAGCTTCTAGGATGTCCCTGGTAGGAACACCTCTGGGAAAGGCTGTTGAAGTAGATGCAGCCCTGGTGGAATGTGATCTTATCCCCTGTGGGGTAGGTTTTCCATGGTGCTTATAGCAGAAATGAATGCAATGGCCTGTCCATTTAGAAATTATTTGCTTTGAAATGGCCTTCCCCTCTGCCTCTGCAGCAAAGGCAACTAGCAGCTGTTCAGTTATTCTGAGAGGCTAGCTTAACAGAAGCGTTGTCGGCAGTTTTAGACCTGTGCGGTCTGTCTCTGTCTTTATCCTTAAGTTTTTTTGGAAGATCGGTAGTCGGATGGCTTACCGAAGCCATTTTGGAATACGGAAATCGAGAACGAAAGTATTTAGCTACAATAAGGGCCAGATGATGAATAGCTCGGGCGTTAAACAAAGCACAAAACCGACAGCAAGGTACGTTGTGGTCTGGGACTAAACAGGTGATGCAGTAAGAATGGAAATCTTAGTGTGGTATTTGCTTTCCACAGGCGAGACAATTGTTAACTTTTTCTGACATCGGTTAGAGCAAGAAAAAAGGATCCCCAATGGGGTACTTAGCTTTAGAAGACTTCAAGATGATTCAATTTCGGAAATGAAAACTTAGGTAGCGGCCGACCGGCACTCGTGCGAACTGCTTCTGGCTCCTCGGCAAGAAAGACGGTGTAATGGCGTCGACTGCCTGTTTTTATACCCCTGATGACCTGATGTCAGTACTGAAGCGACAGCAACCGACGCAGAAATACTAAGCCTCTGGTATTCGGGCCGACTGAGGGCTACCCCTGGTAGGATAACCCAAGTGATGGCTGCAACAGTGAATACACTCGAACATCTACATTTATGGTAAGTGTACACAACTGTACTTCCTTCCTGATTGCCATTACTTCAGTTAAGAGTGTCGGAGCTTCAATCCTTATCGATTAAGCCTCCTTATGTGATCTTCCATAAAGACGGGTATCCTTACGGACTAATCCTTCCTTCCGAAAGTGGCCTTGGAATCAAACATTAATCAGGTTATCAATCTCCCTGTTTTCTTTTGAACTTTCAAAATAAGGGCGAGTGTAAATTGCACCCGCTGGATGTTCATAGACAATTACATTTTTACTTGCACAGAGCAAAGGCCTTTGCAAGTCTGATCAACTTTTTATTTCCTACTATAAGCCCTTTTTAGGGAAACCTGTATCAAAGGTCAACATTGCTCATTGGATCTCTCAGTGCATACTCTTGGCGTATTAATCCAAAGGATTATTTCCTCCAGGTCACGTTAAGGTGCATTCTGCTAGGTATATGGCTGTTTCAGCTGCCTTTTGACCCAGAGTTTCTTTAGATGGCATTTCATCTGCGGCTACCTGGGCATCTTCACATACTTTTATTTCCTGTTACAAGTTGGATCTTCTATCCAGAAGTAGGGCATCCTTTGGCTCCGTTGTGCTCTGGGATATCCTTCCATGATGACTTCCCAGGTTTTTGGTAGCTGGGGACTCTGTCCTACAGGTTGAAGACCAAATGAAAACAACTTTAGATAAAGAAGTTATGTACTCACCATAATGTTCCATCTGAGTTGTTGCTTTTCATTTGTCTTCAACCGTCCTTCCCCCTGCCTTATGTGGGCTGTGTGGTTGTCTGGCTGGAAGGGACATGGACTTCTCTTTGGCATAACTGGTAATTTCTTATGATACCCTCTGGGTAATTTTGCCAAGGGTTAAGACATTGAGTCAGGTTGGAATGCTATGGGGGGCAGCAAACTCAGTCTGAGGGGAGGAAGGAGATGGGGCATTATGGGTAGGGGAGGAGCTTGGATCTCAGATCCAGTGCTGGAAAAATATGGCCTAGTCGGATCCATCCCAGGTCCGTGCCCCACAGTTTGAAGACAAATGAAAAGCAACAACTCAGATGGAATGTTATGGTGAGTACATAACTTATTTTTTCACTTCGAGCAATGCCCTACATTTCTTTCCAATGTAGCCTCATAATTTCCTTTGAATCAGATGGTTAACTTGTCAGATTTTGTACTTTGCACTTGATGGACATACATTGTCATTTGAGATTTTGGAAAAACAGATAAAACTCTGTTTCCTTCTCTTTTGTCAGGTTGGGAAGAGGTGTTGCCAAGATAATTATTTCCAAGTGGTTGTCTGAATGAATTTCCTTTGTGTATAAGGACAGAGAGTTATTCTTGCCCTGCAACCCTAACACTCATTCCGTCTAGGTGGTTGTTACTTCCACAGCCTTCTTCTCCAGAGTTCCTATTGATATCTGTGCTGCAGCTTCTTGGTCTACTGTGCATGCCTTTATATCTCATTTCAAGCTTGATTTTGTAGTCCAGGTATAGGACCATATTTAGTTCTGTGACCCCCACAATATTGTTCCATGTTTCCTGCCAGGGGTTAGGTAGCTAGGGATTGTGTCCCATCTGTTGAGGATAGACAGGTGAGACAACATTGGATACAAACATTGTGTATGTGCTGTTTTTTCTGTCCTCCTCTGATTTTCCTCCTTCAGCCCCACTGTCCCACTGCCAAATTGTTGCTATTCTTGGTCTCTCGACTGACTGCACTGGGCCTTCTCAGAGCCCAATCTTTTTAAAAGCCACTGACTGCATTCCTTTGCTCACACTCTTGTGCATACATTGTATTTTATTACCAAGATAGTCTGCTGTGTTAGGCATGCAAAAGGGAGGGGAATTTTGGGTAGTGGAGTATCCTGAAACTTGGATCCAAAGATCTAAAGCTAATGGTGCTGGATCCATATTTTTTCGATATACTTCCTCAGTTGAGAAGTCTGGAAGAAGACAACACGAATCTAGTTATGGTAAGTACATAACTTTTGTATTTAGTCTATCAGTGTCCAAAGTCTTCAGCATACTCACATGCCTTCCCCTCTCTATGTGAGATGAGGCCTGAGAGAAGATTTAAGTCTAGGTTATATATTCCATGAGATATGGTGCTAAAATATTATGTTCACTTGTGACCATAATCTCATTCTGGAGCCAGTGGGAACGTGGAATTTGGGGGGGGGGGGTGGAGTTGGAGGTCTGGGTAAAACCTCTGTGTCATGCTCATTTGAGCCTGTAGGTAAATCATGATGTTTGTGGAAGATGCACCCAAACTGACCAGATCTATGGCTGTGGTTAGTATATTAGCTTTGTTTTTAAATCTACTTACTGTACTGCCAGCCAAAGCATACAATATAAAATTATTGATGTTAAATATTATGCAAATGCCTTATTTTTATTGACTTCTGTTGCGTTGCTTGCTGTTATTATCTGGAGGACTCTTCTCTGGTGCCTTATTGAAATTGGTACCTCTTTGATGTTCTTCCTAGTTGACAAATGTAAAACAGATAAATAAAATTGTCAGTATCACCTTCTACATGGAATTGGCAAAGCAGTGTGCCTGTTTCTATGAAGATTGTTTAATAAATTCACTTACAGCAACCCATAATAAATTAATGATGGGCAAAGTTCCAGTAACTACTTCTCAGAATGGTCCTAATTACTTTGTAAAATGCATCCACTTTACATTTATTTGTAAATGCTGTGAAGACATAATCTTTGCCATTTAATGTTCTTCACATAGTCATGTTGCACCTTTATATATTATATAAACAGTGGGAAGTTGTAACCTGACATGCTATAACAGTGTTGGCAGTCATATTAAACCATTAAGTAGATTTTTGTTTATTTTAGTATTTTTATGAAATTCTGAATTATCTTATAAGTATCTCACTTGAAATATCAAATCAGTTATTTGGAATAAAAATATTTTCTGATGGTTTCTTTCTTATAGTGCCCACTCAGGTTATATTGGTTACTGAAAGTAAATTTTTGAAAATAAATCAAAACCATGTTACTTGAAATTTCCAATAAAAAATATTTTTTCCAAGGTAGCAAATTATGCCTTTTGCAAGTTTCCTATTGTTTTCCAAGTCTAGTAACATTGGTATGTGTTTGCTTATTTATAGATTTTTTTTTTATGAAATCTGATTTTTTTTTTTTTTATGTTTTTTCAGGTGTGTTTGCATTTCCTGTCTACTTCCTTTGTAAAAGACAGAGAAAAAGGACACGGACTGGTATGCCAATGTGAAAATTAAGAGATTGGACCCCTTGTTCTTTTTTAACAGGATGCTCATGCAAGGACAGTTTAAGCTGCATACCTGAGCGCAGCACTGTGTGTCTGGCATCAAGTTGCAGAGATCTGGAATCAGTAGAAAAAGCAGCAGCGACCTACACTGTCTCACCTTCTGTCTTGTTTACAAATCTGCCTTTGTAGACTGCATTGTTATCATTCTCTGGCACACCAATGAACTCATTGGTAACAGATTGTCGGGGAACTGTGATGCTGTGACTACTTTTTTGCGGGGACAGGTTTAACATCACATTACAGCATAGTCCCATTAGCAGGACCGTAAAGAAAACATGTTAACTTATTAAAGATTATTTTTCCAGACAGGTTTACTTTAAAGGGAGAGAGACTTTTTGCAGAGCATTCATCATGTCTTCTGGTGTGTTTCCATGCAAAAGAAGTGCACTGACTAAATGAGATAATGGCATCTCTCGACTTTCCGATGAGCTTAGGTAGTCTGATGACCACAGAATCCTACAGGGAGAAGCCATTTGCTGCTATATAGTTTTGTGTAAGCCATCTTTGTCTTATTTTCAGCAGGCAATGGTCAAGAAGTGCGAGTCTTCCCTGATTTTAATTATCTGCTAATGTGCTAAAAAATGGCTTCTGGAAGCAGTTGCTGTTTAGAGAAGGGGTAACATCTTTAACCACTGAAATTGGTGTTTGTAGCACAGATTCATGCTGGGGGTTCGATGACAGCTATACTGTGTGAAGGAATTGATTTAATAGTAAAACATGAAACCTTTGCCACGGGTTATCATGTTTCAGCATCTAAAAAATGTTTAATTCCTTAACTGAAGAGCAAATATGGTTCACTGCCTGTAGTAGAGCTTAAGAATTGACAGAGAGTACTGTCTGAAGACATACTTGTGAGCTGTGTGCAGGTTACCTAGTGTAGATGTACTTGCACCCCACAAATTCATCTTAAATACTTCTCCCACAGAATCTAATCTGTCAGTGTAGGCTTGTGAACAGACCGCAACAGCTGTACTCAGACTTATTCAGGCAGATGTATAGTATATGGATTGATTAATAACTCGCTGGTTCTGCCAGGTTTTCAGGGGTCAGATTTTCTTTCCATTTCTGGCTCAAGTAGAGCAACTGGTGTTACTCATACTAGCTGCAAGTGCACTTTAAAGAACCATTGATACTGTTAGAAGAATACTTTAATGCTGGACACAAAACAATTGATGCATTTAAATAGTTGATTTTTTATTCCTTTTTATTTATTACTCTGTTGAAACGTGGACTCAGGATAACTGTGCTTCAAGGTTCATCTGTTGCCACAACTTCTTCCCAGTTTGATGTCCTTAACTTTTTATATAAATTGTGCTTCTTGCAGATGCTCTATAGAAACAAATTGTGCAGTTGGGGGGAAAAGTGACTGTAGCAAGTACAACAATTCATCATGTGCTTATATAGGTAAACAAGTGCCAAGCAACAAGGGTAAATATTGGAAATGAGTATGACAGAACTAGAATCAATATCATACTCATAGAGTAAGGGGGGGCTGCAGTATTATTCAGTGAGAAAAGACCACAGAATGTGAAACGCACTTCCAAAAATTCCTTTTTGATTTAACCTGCCTGAATACTCAGGATATTAATTTTTGAGGACTGTCTCCATTACGACTGATGGAGAGGAAAGTGGAGGAAAAATAAAAATAAAAAAACAAAATGTGACTTAATATTACATTTTCTAAGTGTTTCCCAAAATATACAATGCTGCACATTGTTTTAAATTGGTGCCTAAAACTTGGACTACTGCTTTACTCGTATTCTGTTTTCAGTATGTAAAATTATAGAATGTTGCTGGTGAGAGGATGTCAGAATTTTTACATTTTACTAGCTTGCCGCTTATATACAACTATAAAATAAAAGACATATGCAGCATATGTTGTAATAAGTACCTTACTCTTCAAAGGGTATGATTTAGAAGTCATGCTGGGGTGGAAAGAATATTTAAGTTCAGAATTAATACAAATGTTAAAGAAGTGTATCCATTTTTTTATAGACAGCATAAACCTCTCACTCTTCCAATGACTTGAGCAACCCGTAGCCTTCATATTTTTACAGGAGGATAAGAAATCTCAGGCACAACATCAGCATTATGATGCATGAAGAGAAATCTCAGAAACTGGGTAAAATTCAGCTATATAAATCTGATTTAAGGTTGAACTTCAAAGCACTCACTGCCTTAGGGCTAACCACTAATCATAGTACAGTACATTTTCACAGTACAGTGCTGCTGGCACCCAAGCACAGCTTTGGATCAACAGCCCTTGATGTGTGATTTTTTAATATTTGTCCTTTTGCAATGAGTTTGAAAAGCAATCCATTCTCACTTGATTCAGACATACTTTTCTAATGATAAAGAATTCAGCAGATTTTTCCCCCTTTATTCTTTTGAAAAGTTCTGTTACGTCTTTTGTTTTTCTTAAACTGTCCTAAAGTAGGGAGAACAGTTTTCAAAATAACTGATTGTGTAGATTACTTGTCTGGTAGCGTTGCTGTTACTGAATAAAATGCCTCTTTTAGAACATTATTAAACTCTTGGTGCCCTGATAAGACCTCTTTATTCAGTCTGATACAGAATCAAATTGTTCCGTGCAGACAGATAGGAGTTTTATATGTGCCTTGCCTGTTTTAGATTCCTTACTTCTTAAGCATCTTTGCATTTTTTTATGTATTCAGTGCATGTTTGGAAACATTGCAGTAAGTACAGGAAGCATCATAAATCTAGTGTGAGGCATTAAAATAGTATACTGTCTTAATTCTTTCCTAAGAATTTTCCAAATGGACTAATAGATTAGCTTTCCAGGTGTGACCCATGATTTCCATCGGATGTTCAAGGCCTCTTATGGTTGAAGAGGGATTCACGGTATACCTTTTATATCCAGAGGTAAAAAGAATACACAGTGCAGTCAAATGTTATAATTACTCCATTTTCATAGCATTCAACAAAATGACTGGTATTCCTAACATATTGCTTTTCACATGAATGGATTTATAAATATCCATTCTTAACATATTTATTCTGCTTTGCAAATTTCCCTTTCTTTTCCATGTAAATGTATTTTAGTGTGGGTGAGCCTGGATTTAATTGTGTGGAATGCAGTAATTTCACAGAAGTTCAGTATATATTTTCAGTTACATTTTACACACTTGCTGTTCGGTGTCTTATATTTGATATATGATATTAAGATACAGAAGCTGTGCTGTCTTATCTCATGACGCCATGAATCTTTAAACAACAAATACAGAAGTAGTAGAGTGCAAAGTATGAGAAGATAAAATGTTCAGATCATTCCATTTAGGAGTTTAAGGAGCACCAGAACTTTTAGAATAACTGATTAATTCTGTAGGGCAGTAAAATATATGGATAAAGTTTTTGACTGCAGCATTTGTTCCTTCTTTAATGCATGGGGTTACAGGGGGCTAGAGCTTGTAATGGCATCAACAGATGTAAGAGAGGAAACAGTCGTGGAAATACAAGCTATTTCAGGATAAGTCAGACTCGCATTCATTCCACAGACACACCCCCAAGAGCAATCCGAACATCATCAGTTCATTTTCCTGTATCTGTTTGAGATGTGAAAACACCCAGAGCTGAAATAAAACCCACAGAGAGCCATTCAGACTCCAAACAAAAGGCACCAGGCCAGAGAACCAAGTCCTGTAGCCTCTGTGCCACCCTGACTGTAGTATGTACTGTTAAGTATATAGCTGTTCAAACAGTTTTAGTAGTATTCCTTCTTCCAGAATCAGGCAGACTGTGTTTGGCACTTGACCTGTGTTTTTCTTGTCATGGCTGAAACAGATCTACTAAGTTTGTTATGACCTTATTATATGTAGTTTTCCAAAGTACAGCTTAGCTTGGCAATTTAATTTTCTTACAGTCCTTGAGCTTTTGATACTATGTTTTTTAGTACCTGAATTGCATTGGCAGTATATTGTGTTGATGTACTTTGTAGTCAGGGTTGCAGTACTAATACTTAAGACTTCCTGCTATGCAGAAGCCCATGACTGGCCCAATTTTCTGAGTTTTAGCATCATCCCCAAGCCAACAGATGTTTTACAAAATGTCTGGGTATAAGAAAGGATCATTCTGTACCATCTTCAGTTCTTTCTAGCCATGCAATCCAGTGCACTTCATGTGTGTTTTATATGATCATAGTCTGTCAGTCAGCTTGTGCTTCCAGACAGGTAAGAACCCCACTGGGGACATTTCTTCTGAAATTAATGTTTTAAAAAGTTAATAACTGTCCCGAGGACCTGGTTAAGATATCACAGGAATTCATGGCCTTCATAACCTTAGCAAACTTCCCTAATCTCCTTGGCTGCAAACAAAAGGACTAAGGATATAGCGTTCCTAGAAGAGGAAAACTCCTCACTCTATGAAGATGAGGAGGAACTTAGGTCACTTGCAGTCCCAAACTTACCCTGATTCAGACTCGGATGACACTCTTTCTTCTGCCTCCCCACCTGAATACCTTTCCTTTGGGAACATGTTACATAAAATGGAAGATGACTTTAACTGGGAATTTAATCAATTCTCCAAGCTGAGACACACTACAGGGAACTACTAACCTTGCCGTCCCCTTGACCTTTGGCTATTCCCCCTTTATACCCAGATTCTTTACCACCTGTTGCAAGGAAAGCAGACAGGTTTTACAGGGTACGTGATTCACATAAACTTCCTAAAGCTTATCTCTCAGTAGTTTCTACTGAAGCTACCAAAGGGTTTCCCAAAGGGCCATCTCAGCATCCATAACCTAATGACAAGGAGAGCAGACTCCTGGGCAGGTTGGGTAAGAATACTTATACCTTTGATAACCTTGTCGTGACAGCATTAAACTGTCGATCTCATATGAGAAAATATTTGCAATCACTTCAAGACAAAATGTTAACAAAACTTGATTCCATGTTGAACAGAACTTCATGCAAGGACATGGCAAGACACTGCCTTAGAGGTAGCCAGACACTCCTTGAAATGTGGTTATGACACCTCAGATGTTTCTTGCAGGGCAGCTACCACAGGAACAGTTATATGCAGACATTCTTTGCTAAGAACTCTGCTGTTTGCAAGTCAGGTTAAAGTAAAGTTAATGGATTCCCCACTGGACAGAGTTCCTGTTTGGACTGAACAAATCTTCGAGAACCTAGACAAAAAAAGGCAAACAGATTAAAACTGGTAAAGAATATTGCTTGTTCCCAACTCCAAGATACAGTAGAAACTACCCCTCTGTGCCTTGGCCCTTTTCACTCAGGCAAGACAAGGGGAGAACTCCCTATGGAAAAAGACCAAGACAGTCAAGAAGATGACAACCACGGCAGTCTCACAGATCGGGTGCTGCCAAAGAGCACTCCCAGCACAGAGAACATATGTGACTGTTTGTTACAACTTCTTGCCCCTTAATACCCACTCCCTGCTGGACCACTGGCAGGCAGACCTTCCTGTACTTAAACCAGTGGAAGACCATTACAAGGGATCAGTGCATTCTCAGAATTATAGAAAAGGAATATTTTATCCATTTCAGGGAAATTTCCCCTTTTTGAGTAGGCTAAGACCTCCAAAGTGAAAAGAAAACCTCTTGCCATTGATTATGAATGATTTGCTGAGGGAGGGGTCTGGACAACCAGTTCCAACAGGTCAAAGGGGGAAATGGCTTTATTCAAGACTATTCGTGATCCAGAGAAAAGAACAAACCTGGAGACCTATCTTAGATCTCTCAATGCTAAACAAATTCCTTCATGTGCCAAAATTCACGATGCTTACTCTGAAAAAGCTTTTACCCATGCTTTTTCATTACACCATCCTGGTTACAGTCAACCTAAAGGATGCCCACCTTCATGTGCCTATAGTTCACAGCCACATAAAATATGGTTCATAGCCTTAGGCTCTCACTTCCAGTTTTGTACTCTTCCATTTGGGCTGTATACCGCTCCAAGAGTATTCTCAAAATGTTTGGCTCCCCTAATAGCACATTTATCTCTACCTAGATGACTGTCTCATCCAGGGAAGGACCACTTTAGAGATCCAAAGTGCCCTCCAGGCATCTGTAGACTGCTTCCAAAAGGTGGGTCTCACATTGAACCTACAAGTCTCAGATGACTCCCCAAACAAGGATCCTGTTGCTGGGAATGTATCCAACAGAAGGCATTCCTCCCTCAGACACATTAATCCTCCTCACAGAGTACTTGAGCCACTTGCTTACAAAACAACTTATCTCAGCCATTGAGTTCTTAGGGAACTTAGGGTACATGGCTTAATGTATCCTAATGGTTTCTTTGAGGTTCTACTGTAGAACCCAACAGGAGGGATCCTGGAAGATAGATGTTTTCTCCTTCACATGGAGCCAGAAAGTCTTGTATGCCTGCCCCCATTACCCTTGATTCTGAGTGTACTTACCAAGGCCAGGACCAACAGACCCAGCATGATTCTGGCAGCCCCCTTCCGATCAAGGCAACACTGGTTCTCTCTACTCTTTACCTTCAGCGAGGGGAAGATTTGCATGCTCCTGAAGGACACAGGCCTTTTTTGCCAAGTCAGAGGATTGGTTTTCCACCCCAACCTGACATCTCCCAGTCTAGCTGCCTGGAAAATTGGGCCATGACATGCACTTTGCTGCCTTATCCTACGGAAGTGTCATCTCTTCTTAAGGAAGCAAGAAAGCCAAACTAGATTAGTCATGCATGGCAAAATGGAAAAGATTCTCAGTATGGTGTCATGGCCAGTAAACTGTCCCAGCTCAAGCAAACATTCATTTAGTATTGCTTTATTTGTCTTCTGTTTGCACAAGGTCTTTTTTTACTCCAGCTTATAGATTCATGATCCGTCAGTTTCTGCTTACTTTCAGACTACTCCACCACTTTTCTCTCACCCACACGTGAAACTGTTTCTGAGAGGGATGATGCACTTTAAGACCTCCCAGAATGGGTCCTGTCCTTTCTTAGGATGTAAATCATGTTTTGGAAAACCTAACCTTACCACACTTTGAACCAGCTGTCTCTTTTCCCCTTAAGATGCTGACATGGAAGACCACCTGTCACTTCAGCTAGAAGAGTCTCTGAACTGCAGGTGCAAATGAGTATGAAGCCCTTCACAGTCTTCGACAAAGACAGGGTAACCCTCAGAACTAACCCTTCATTTATGCCAGAAGTGTTTTCTGAACTCAGCCTTAACCATGCTATCCACTTTCTTCCCAAATCCACAGAACAAAGCAGAAAGTATCCTCCACTCACTGGATGTCAACAGACAGATCAGGTACTACCTGGATAGAACAAAGACTACAGACAGGGCAGGACTGTCTCAAAGCAAACCATCTCAAAGTGGATTGCAAACTGCATCAGATTCTGCTACACACACCATGGAAAGCCTCTGCCTGCCTGCATTACACCCACTCTACCAGGCATGGGTAAACAACCACTTGCATTCCTCAAAGAAATGACTACTTAAACAATCCTAGTGGCAGCCATCTGGAGTTCCTTTCACACCTTCACAGAACATTGCAACTTAGATCAGGCATCCAGGGCCCGGGTAGGGTTTGCCTCTGCCATCCTACAAAATATTATTTACTAAAAACACTACATCCCCTCCGCCTTCAGAGCTGCTTTGGAAATCTTCCCAAAGATTAGCAGTGCAACATTGACTATGAAGAACATAGTACAATTTTGTCCCACTTACCATAATTGTAGATATTTAAGTAGCTCAGTGTTGAAGTACATATTCCCTTCTTCCTACCCCTCTTCTAAATAGGGACCTCATCTCTCTCAGCTTTTGTCCATTTAGTTCATCTCAGCCTTCTCTTGTTTGTTTCTTCCCTTTTACACTCACTACCAAGACCAGACAATTGGGGAGATCATGCTGTCCTCAGGCAACAAACTTCTTTCCAGGGTTAAAAGGACCTGAAGGTGGCGCCGACAGATGCCATTGTTATACCTCAATGTCCATATGTCAGTCATAAAACGCCTGTTACCTTGGGATGATACTAAGACTCTGGAAATTCGACTGGTCATGGGCTTCTGTTCAGCAGAAAGATTCAAGGATTAGTGCTGCATCATTGATCTACTTAAATATCTACAGTTATGGTAAGTAGGACGCAACTGTACTTTCTTTGTAGTTGACCCAGTAAAAGGAATACATTTACCTTTCTCTCTGGTGGCTAAGTAGTATGGGTGTGTCAGATAAGGATAAGAATTGAAATCCATTTTTTTAGAACCATTATGTCCATCTTTGATTGCTGTTTTTACTAATTCATAACTTAGAAAATATGGTGTTCAAAGTCTTTTCAGAATGTAGATCGTCTCTGTAGTAATGAACATGTATACTGCGTATAAACACGTGTAATTTATACAGATGTAAGACAGTCCTGCACATGTGCATTCTTTTGTTGATGTGCCTATCGGTGTCAAATTCGATGTATTTTTTGTTTGTTTTTGTTTTTAGCAGAACAAGCAATCTTACCTTCAAAGATACTGGAAAGGCTTGTAGCATGCCTCGCTGAGAGGTATATTTGGAACTAGTTTGTCACCAAGAATCAGTCCTTAGCTGTATTTATAATGATGATCTACCACAGCTAGAATTGTAAAACTGTTTATTTTCTGAACCATTTGGTCATCTTGTAGTGCAGAAATGATGGCTGAAAGCCATGACATAGATGTCTTGGAATTAGTATTGCTCTGTCATCAGATCGTTTGAGTTTGATTAGCAGAAAGATTACCATGTGTGTATTTTGTGCGTGTGTGTGTGTGTGTGTGTGTGTGTGTGTGTGTGTTTGTATTTGTCATGCAACTTTTTGTCTATTGTATATATATTTTTTTCTTTTTTTATAGCAGCTTTTCTGAATCCTTACACCATGCAGCATTTTTAATGCATCTGTTGACACTAGCAGGTAACAGTAATAAGCGTATGTGTAGTTCAAATTATCTGAATGCACCAAAATTGTCATGAGACATTTGTGGGGTAAATTAATTGTTTTTTTTTCTGCAGCATTTACTGCAGTTGCATAGTGTTGACTGGTTATATCTTGTTTTTTAGTGTTGTATTAGCTCTGGTAGAAAAGTGGGCATCTGTTGAGAGGTCTCAAAGATGTACTGTTATTTATGGACATATACTTCAGGGAATTTGGATTGGCATATGTGGCATTCCACATGGACATCTGATTCCTTCCTCCCATTAGAAGCAAATCATTGCTGACTGGGAAAAAAGGCAGGCACTCACCATTAATCAAATCATCCGATCCACTACTTTTGAACTTCCTTCATTGTGGACATTTATAGTAAATAAACAAAAATATTGTATGCTCCTTTCAGGTTCTGCAAGCCACACAACATAATATTGCAGTCCAAAAATACCAGGTAAAAACTGAATCTTGTAAAGATACATTTATCAGTCCTACAGATTTTTATTAGGACACTGGTGCATACATGCACATTAACAATCACACAGACAGCTAGCTTTTTCCTGTCATTGTAACAAAAGCCCAGTAGTTTTAAGCAACAACACTGTAATTTATTAAGGAGGAAATGTTTAAACTAGCCCATTTTTAATAACATTTTTCTTCCTTGGTTAATGTTCGGTATATTATTCACCAGCAACGTACAACAATCAGTGTCTCAATCCAGCATTGCCTGTGATTTAGCAAGGCTTATTGCATAATTAAATTGTTGAAGAGTCAGCCACACATGTTAGCATGTGAAATTATTATTTACTGGACATGCCTCAAAAATGCATTTTGAAATTATCCTTTTTCTTTAGGGAATGTAAAGTATAATACTGAAGCCTTTTTCTTTGGCTAGTATATTATAAAGTATTGTAAAATGAATCACATTTGTAGAGCTTGATAATTTCCAATTTAGTGATGTGAACCCACCACACTAGATGTTATTATTTATATTGGCTTTACATACCCCAAAATCATACCCCTTCCTCACACACAGGATCATAGAAGGTTACTAGGCTAATGGCCCTGGGGCCTTACAAGCCTAGCCAAGAGTTTATCCCCAAAAAGAAACCTCAGTCAGCACCTTTCGCCCCTGATCCATTAGTTCCCCTATAGTTCTTAGCCTTTTACTTCCAGAATTGGTGACCAAAAAAAAAAAAAAAACACACTAAGGAAAAGACCCCCAAATTAGGGACACACTTTTAAGTATTGATGCAAAGTTAATAAAAAAAAGAGGATGTGAATTAAATAAAAATAAATCTTAACTAAAATGATTATCAGTATGTAGTTACAAACACTACCATTTTGCAAAAAAATGTCCAATTTTAGGAGGGAATGAGCAAACTTTTGAGCCAAAATTTGGGATATTTTAAAGGTATGGTTCCATTCTTTAATAGCTATAACAGCATTACCAGTAGGGGAAAGAGTTGGGCTGAGGGGTAACATGTTTAGATGACTGGAATTTGTTTTATTTTGTCCTAACAACAGTCCCTGCTGTGGTTGAAGCATACAGTGATCCCTTATAAGGATCACATGCATACCTTTGTGTCTTGACCGCCCCCTTCCACAGTGCTGTGAATAAGCAGTACATTTAGCCAGTCACTGTTTCACCCCCAAGTTTGCACATTGGACTATTCCTGGCTGTGGCAATCCACCTGAGAAAGAACTAGTCTCATTCACTCAGTATCTACATTGGGTCTGTGCGTGTGTATAAACAATGAGTGGATGAGAAATACACACATGCACATACATACTAGTACTTGTATATAATGTATACACATGTATATGTAAATTCAGTAATGTATTTATACCATACCTCTCAACCTGGAAACGTCAAAAATCTGGACAAGGCCTATGAAAAATAGGTACAAATCTGTACGCTGATTAACATCAAATTTACATACATAATTATGTAACCCAGCCAACTCCAATGGAATTGTGGGATACCAACTTTCGAATGCAAACTGAAGAACAGACAACCAAAATATGGCACCAGAGTCCCCCTGCAGCCATTCCAATATCCCATTACCTGTCTCTTTTGCCCCATTTACCGTAAACACTAATGTATGCATACTGCTTTACTTCTACAATGGTTATTTGGATTTTATTTTTACATTTTATACTACAATGCACAAACACTAATGGATATCTGCTAAACAAAACAATACTGTCTCACAATGAAAATAGACTTGGCATTAAAACTTCTCTGCCCTTGAAACTCACATTCATTAAAACAGCATTGAAACCCACAATGCATCCAAAGAAAATCCATCTGGCCAGTGGTTGATAAAGATTACCTTTGGGCTGTTTTTAAATCATTGGTCATTGCATACAAAACAAGAAACATACATGTGTTCTTTGATACACCTTCCTGACTTTATTAAATTATATTCCTTGTATAATACAGCACACTTGTTAGAGCACATTTTAAATTTGTTGTTTGAACATTTTTCCAGTAGGCAATGGAACAAAATGCATGAACCAATAATGACAAAACTGCCCAGTTCAGAACATTTCCATCATAAAAGTCTACTTCCACACCCACACAATATATATCTATATCTATATATAAAATAGAATGACAGTACTGTAAGCCATAGGCATCTTGCACAGCTTCTTGCACTTATTTTTAATTTCATGTTTTTTTTCTGGGGGGAACAAACATTTTGGAAAGTTGCTAGAATAAAATATTATGTTATCATGATGGATTTCACTGCCAAGTCTTGAACAATATCAGAAAAATATACCACTATGCCAAATCAGCAGTGTTCTGAACGATAGGAAGACTGAAACTCAAATGGCTATCATTTAGTGAATTCAGTTTTTACTTCTCACCATAGCTCTCAACTTCTTAGCACAAAAAACCTGGACAAAGCCAATAATGGGGGAATACAGAATTCAGTTCTCACTTCTCACCATAGCTCTCAACGTCTTAGCACAAAAAAACCTGGATAAAGCCAATAATGGGGGAATGCAGCCCCAAAATAGGGACAAATGTATCTTATAAACTTAGAAAATTGCTACAATAAAATGTTTTGTGTTACCCTTCAGTGATTTGCCACAAAAATCCTAAAACCCACAAACTTTATGAGGAACAGATCAAAAATATGAGGCATAAATTCACAAGTCGTGGTGGCTAGCGACTTTAGGCTCTTTTTTACCCTGTACCCAAGGTACAGGGTTTGAGCCCGAGTACCTCTAGCCACCAGATGTATTAAATTGGGGCATTTTCTCTCACACACACACACACACACACACACACACACACACAAACATGTGCATGCATGCATGTATGTATGTGTTTATTTATGCATGCGCACACATGACTGCTGCACTGATCTTAAGGTTCATCTGGACATGATGACATTTACACTAAGTATCTAAGGACTGCCACTAACAGAACTTGGTTCAACCTGGCCACATTAAAGTTTTCTTTGTACAATGAAAATGTTTCTTTGAAAGAAGGTCAGGTTCACCTATGTTTAAACAAGTGCTGCAGTTGCCACTATACTTCTTTAATGCCATTTTTGAGAATTTGTTTGTCTTTGAATACATCAAGGTTAGCATTTGCAACAACAATAGTACTACTACTACTAATAATAATAATTTTACATCCTCAGCTCAACGCAGTTTCTGTTACATTCACATTTCACACTACAACAAAGTCCACCACAGCAGTCCTTAGTAGCATTATGATCAATATTGACCAAAACAAATAAGGGACATCTCCACTTTGTTTCAATCTCACAAAAATTTCTGATTGGCAATATAACTCAGGAAGGTATAGAGTTATATGCCAAGTATAAGCCTCAGTAGAAATAGGGCTTCAGTCCAGCAATTTACACATTTATATTGTTTTATTATAATTACGTCAGTTCATTTAATAAAAATTCGTATAATACTCTTGGAGACAAGCAATGATAACTAATTGGACATATTCAGTTAATTAGGGTACCTAAATAAATACATGGACCAACTGTCTGCTTACTTTCTCTCTTCATTGGCAGTGCCATATATATACACACACACACACACACACACACACACACACACACACACACACAAAGATGTTTCCTACTTGAGCCACAATCCTTTCCGTTTGCTCTGCAGGAACTGCTCTGGCTCCATTTGAGTAAAAATAACTCCATTACTTCCCAAAGCTTTCACATCCTAACACTATTTGAATAAAAATGTTTCCAGATCGAGAAATAATAAAAATAACTGCTCCAGCTCTCCATTATTTCCCAAAACGCTCGCATCCTTCCCAACAAACACATCCATTCAAAAGCCAGCCAGAAATGTGTGCACATGAGCCCTTGAGCTCAATTCCGACAGGCTGGTAGCCCCAACGGAGCTAACATCATTGCGCACATGATGACATAGGCTCAAACAGCAGAAAAATAAATAAAAAATAAAAAAAGCTGCAAAAAGTCGGAAATGAAGGGGTGCCACTCAGGAATCATGGCACCCCATTGGACCCCAAAACTCTGTAAAAACCGATTAATTCGGTACAGTTGGGAGGTATGATTTGTACATTTCTTACCACTCCTGATGTTTGAAATGTAACATTAAGGCTTCAGAAATTGAATTTTGCTTTTCATCTTTACTAGAAAGCAATGAAGAGGCTAAGAATCTGACATCCTGAGATTTGTTCAACCTTGAGAGCAGTGCCATCGCAGCTCACTGATCACTTCATTTGTTGAAGATAAGCAGTGATGAAAGATGCATCTTTAGACAGCAGATTTTGTTAGGGCCATCTTCATAATGTGCATGAAGTTTGGCTCTTTTTCATGACTGTGATTTTGCACCACACTTGTAATTCCTTATCGTTTTCTGTGCTGGAGCATGTGCCACACTAACGTGACATAAGCTACCAGTCATTTTCTTGCATAGTTCTTTTGGACTGCCAAGTTGTAGGAACCTGTCAATTACTGGATATGATCCAGTTAAGAAAGAGTAGTAAATCCTGACTATCATTTTGATGAGCAGATATATTTACTTGTGGTGAAGTGTACACTTTCTAAGTAACAACTGCTGGAAATGCAGTCTTCCATTCACCAAATACATTTACTGGCACTGTATAACTTACATTTGCCTCTTACTGAATGTTCTATGCTTTTCAGGGATCCAGTTACTGAGCTGCACAGAAACAGCTCTATAGTCATATTTTATATAAAATAGCACATATGCAGTTCCTCCTGCCTTGCGTATCAGTGTGCAATTTGCACTTAAACAGTGTTGTGATGCAGGATTAATTCATCTGTAACCTATATTTTGGAAGCTAAGATTATGCTAATGATACTGGCATTCAGTTGAATCATTTGTTGCATTAGAGATGTGTAGTTGGAGGGAGGTGAACTCTCTGTTACCTGAAAAGTGCCAGTCTGAGGCTGTGTTGTGTCCTTGACTGAGCAAACTTGTGGCAGATAGATTTTCATCAAGACTCTGGCTATGAGGTGATTACTCAGTGATACATTTAAAGTAAATCTGTTGCAGAATTTATCTTCAGTGTGTAGTGAAATCCTTCATAGGAGGTACCCTAGTGATGTGCTGCACAATTGCATGCTATTTTATGTTCTTTAATATGTGAAGTCTTTTGGTAAAATGCATATTGTGCCACTTGTTTTGATTTTCATTTAAAATATAGACGTTTATAAAAGTGGATATTGCCAGTACTTTATAATAAAGTGTCTAAATATGTGAAAGGAGCACCAAAAGTGATAGTTATAAACTTGCCACTAGTGGTCCAGTAATACTGGCAACTTCATTTTGTCAGATTTACTTAGCTAAGTGAATCTTTTTGTAGTAGTAACTGGATTTCACCATTGCAGAAATACATTTAACTAGGCAGATCACTGTATTAGATCAGTTGTATAATGATGGATACCACATCCCCTTTGCCTTTTCATGTGTCTGTCAAAAAAAAAATCTGTAAAACTAATTTAATGGCTTATATCCTTTTTGCCCCCATTAGCTGTGCACTTCTACATTTCTAGCGGTCACCAGCTTTTTTAACTACTGTAGTGTTCAGCTATCTTCTGCAGTTATTGAAGAGTGTCCTTTTTTGTGTTGCAAAATCTCACACCAATCAAGTGTTCCTTTGGACAGCATCATCCTAGGAATTCCGGTTAGTTAGGTCCAGAGTACAGTGCTCCAGATTGTTACCAGTACGGCATTTTAGTTCTGTTGTCTACCAGTGCAGGCATTTGAGGCTTGAAGCGTTCATAGAATCTCAACATCTGGCAGCCACAATGACAGGTAAATGTTCAACAGAACTACGTAAAGAGTATGCTGAAACCATTGTGATAAAAGCAACCATTCATGAGCCAAACAAGGTCAGTATAAAGAACCTCAAGCCTAGGCATAGAACTTTGCTCTTATGTAAAGTTCACAGAGGCTACAGCCAGTGCCCATGGTGCAATGTGTTAAACCCCTCAATACAGCCCAGGCAACCTGAGTTGACAGTGCAGCAGGGAAGATAAGCAGGCACACCCTTGGTAGGAGAGCAGTGCAGGCAGCCGCACACACTGCCACTGTTGCTTGGAGAAGGGTTGGTGATGCAGATGGGCAGCCTGGGGACATACGTTAGACTCCCCAATTCAGCAGTAGATGGTAACCTTCATAAAGATTGTTTAGAAAAGCACACTTCCAATAGGAAGGTGTTGTAGGCCACCTCAGTGACTCAGTTTGCTTATGTGCCTTGTCCAGGAGGCGGGGCTAGGTCATTCAAATACTCTCATTACCAGGACGCTGGTGAGAACACAAAGCTGCCTGAATGATGCCCTCATCGTTAGGCACCACTTGCCTCTGCTTCTGGTAGAATCTTCAGATGGGAGGAACAAATCTACACTGTGCAACTTAGGGGAAGCTTGATGGTTGGCAGACATGGAGCAAAAATAACCTAGAAAAAAATCTGCTGTCTCTATAAGGGCATATTCTTCCTCTCCTGATGCCACTTCCTTGAGTGAGGTTGTAGTGTATTATAACTGGCTAGAGAGGGATGGCACCTTTCCAACCTTGTGAGCAAAAGTGGAGTTTTAGTGGTAGTCATTTTTGTCTGACATCCTGCACTCTTAATGTTTGTTCTAATGTCTGAAGGTTTGGAATCTAGATCTTTAAAGCTAGCCTTTGGGCCATAATCTAGTCTGATGTGGCGTTCTCTTTTTGCCTCTTGTTGAATGATTGATCAGTTGTGAACAAAAAATAATTAGACCTCCTCTTCGCTATCACCTGCATTCAGGCCTGTGGCCTTTATTCTACCTGTAGTGGACTCAAAAAATCTATTCTGGTCTTGTTTGACTGTGACTGAGAAGCTGTGTAATGTAATTTGCAGTATGGATAAATAAATTAATAAGTATATTTCATCCTGTGATGTAATGCAACTCCACAAGGTAGGCATGCTTCCTCATTTCATGCCCTTTCTAGCTATAGAGTCCATATATTTTTAAGCCCCCATTTCTGTGTGTGATTGTCCTTCTGTACAGATTCTCTTTTTCAGGACCCTTTTGAAGAGGCTGTCTGAAAGCTGAAAAATTAGGAATGAACATTATTCCAGTTCCTTACTTAAAAGCTTATTAATGCCTATGTTATACAGTCAGACATGGAGGACTGTTACCCCCACACTGAAGCAAGCTGTTAAGAATGCAGTCATTCAAGCCTAGAGACATCTTGACTTGAATGATTTTTCACTTAAAAATGAACTGCACCAGAAGCTATTAACCTTCATGAAAGTAACCTCAGGTCAGACTATATTCAATTACTTTTACATAAAGTAAATTACTTTGATCCCAATATTTGGCTGCCTGTAGACCAGATAAGCAAACATGTATGGTTCAGACTTCTGAAAATGAATTAAGATCTAGAGAAATTTCTGCAGGAGGGTGTTTAATTGACAGCCATCGTGTAGCTCCTTCATATAACAGACTGAGCAGCATTTTGCACTTGTCTGTGTAAGCATATCTGAGTTCTTCCCATGTCCATGAAAATATATGGAAAATTAATGCAGATGGTTTTGGAAGCTACTTTTTTTGTGGTGGATGACTTCTTGTTCACTCTAGAGAAGAGATTATTCAGGATGATCTAGAGATGAAAAATGTATCCACTTTTGATTAAATGTTCAGGCCCCTTCCATTTTTCAAGCAAGTACCAGTTTTCGTTAAAAAGGTGGGCAAATATAGCCATGGTCAGATATTTGTTTTTAACAAGGCAAGTCCTGCTAAGCATGTGTTTCTTTTTCCTTATCTGATCATTTAGTTTTAGTCTTCTTAAGAGGATTCTTCACAGCCACTTAGTTTGCAAGTGAATGATGAGGCAACCAGCCCTCGAAATGCAAGTTGATGCTTATTAGTAGGCTCCCTACTGAAATGTTGAATGTCAACACACTGAAAGAAAAAGACCAAAAACACAAGAGAAGAGTGAATTTCAAAGATCCCCCACCTCCCTGAACTTGTATACCAACTCCAAGATTGCCATACCTCGGAGAAAAGTTAATATTCTGAGAAATGGCATCTCAGACTTGGTATATGTAAGTCTGATCTTTTGGCCATTCAGTCTCAGTATTTTGGGACTCGATCTAGCGAGTCCCAACATTTCATACAGTTACCAATTTGTAAATCATACCCATAACACACTGTGCTGTATTGCCATATTATAAATAGTATGCCACTTTGCCCCTCTTGCTCCTAGCATTCTTGCCAAATCTAAAAGAATGTTTATAACCTGTGAAGCAGTTTTTAAGATTGCTTTTCACCTAACTAGGCATTAGCTCTACAGGGTATTCTTAGCAGATGCCTTGTAGATTTGAGTGTGTTCATCTCCTGAAATTCCATTACTTAACTAGTAGTGTTACCCATGTTACCCATGTCTGAGAGTAAAGATAATGATTTTGCAAGGCTAATTCTCTTGCCTCTGGTTATAGGCAACATTCCCCAACATATTATGCATATACAGCAACTATAGAGATATGAATTCTGGTTACTTTGTGAAAGTTTATATTTTTATTTAATCTTCCTTGCATTTTATGGATTAAACAACTATAGTCTGTTACACACTTTGTTTAGGGACTATTTCTAATGGTGGATCCCTCTCCTGAAGCAGTTACATATAGCTAGTATGTTGATGCCATTAATTGCCTTATGGAGTTTGTACCCATGAAAGTAAGCTTCTCTCTTCAGTCAGATGTGAAAAACTGAACCCTACAGTATTCAAGTGTTATCAGCATAATAATACCAGTAGTGTTACATTTTTGTTAATGTTTGAGAATTTGCCCATTAATTATTTTCAAAGTAAAGTAAAACAAATGTGCTAGACTATGACACTATTACATAAATAATAAAAATGCTGTATTTCTGAGTAGACAGTACTGATTAGAATGTACCACGTATGAAGGTGAATGCCTTCAGTAACATATTGCCAATTATCCCAGATGAGTTCTGTGAATGTAAGGTATTCCATCAAAAGTACAGTGTGTCTTGCTAAATTGTCCACAGGGAAAGCAGGTGTCTGTAGTTTAGCCTATGTTTGTCTACAGGTTATATTTTTTATGGAACTGTCCTCTTGATAATGTTTATTTCTCAGAGCACTGTAGCTGAAAAGAGATGCTACCATGTACAGGTGTTAACACTTTGAAGTATTGAATATACTAGGCAAAGAATTCCAGGAACCCCATTCAGCTGTCTTTTGTTCACCATAATATGTACTAGGACAGTCCTGCTTTGTGGTGAATGTTGCTACACACATGGTTGTTGACTTCTGAATGCCCGCAGCTACTTGAAGCACATTTCATTACTAAATTTTTTATTTGGGCAGTACAGTTTTTAACTTGAAGTGGAGACTGGCTGACTCTGTAGACTGTTATTGTTGTTTTATCATTTTCAGTTAGTTTCTCTCACATATGGGAACAGTTTGGTCTTGGTCCTATCACTGATGACTTCTAAAAGTAGTTACATGATTACAAGAAAGAAAACTTGTTATAGGTTCTAAAGCAGCTTCATTATACTTGATGTTCTTCGTGTTTCACTGCTGCAGTCATTACATTTGGGTAATCTGCTGGCAGGTTGCCCTCAGTTGGCCTGATTAACAAACTCTTGGGTCCTGCGTAGGTTGCTGTCCCTTCTTCCATGATGTCAGGTCATCAGGGGTATAAAACATGCAGCGACGCCATTACATCAGTCTTTCTTGCCGCGTGGTGCACGAAGCAGAAGCAGTTTGCAAGTGTCGTTTGGCCGATTCCTGAAATTTTAATTTTCGAGTTTCAGAACCGAAGTCTTCAACTAAAAGCTGAGTACCCGGTTGGGGAATCTTTTTCTTGCTCCTTACTGATGTCAGTAAAAGTTAATAATTGCATTACTTGTGGGAAGCAAATACCTCATAAGGATTTTCATTTGTACTGTATTCCTTGCCTAGGCCCGGACCACAACGTGCCTTGCTGGGACTACTTAAACAGAAAATTATGTTAATCTCTGACTGTGTGGAAAATAAAGAATTGCAGGATTTATTGCATTCAGCTGAACAAGTTGGAAAACATACTTTGCAATGTGGTTTTGATTCCTTGGAGGCCTCTTGCAGGGCTGCTGTAACTGGATATGTGCTAAAAAGGCATGCTTGGCTCAAAGAGCAAACTCTGCCTGACCATGTTAAAGCAAAATTGTTGGATGCTCCTTTACAACCGGGCCGTCTCGTTGGTAATAAGGCTGAAGAAGTGTTAAAAAAGATGGAAGATAAAGCTAAATCTATGCAAACTGTGAAAGATTTCTTGCAAGTGCAACCTCCAAGATTTAGTAGGCACTGGCCTACTAAGAAATGGTCCTTTCCAGTCCCCTCGAGAGCTGCTCAAGTCAAATCAAGACATTCCAAAGGCTCCAGGTTTCAGTCACAAGGAACTTTTAGAACAAAACAATGGGGTGCCTTCACCTCCAAATCTGGAAGCAACAAGGCACCTCCCTATGGTAAACAGTATCAATGACTTCCCTCTACGATCACCAAGCACTTACCTCTTAGCCACCCCTTTGGGGGGAAATCTAGCACTTCATGCACAAAACTGGCAACTTATTACCCAGGACAAATGGGTTTTAAATATAGTATCCCAGGGATAAAGATTTCACTTCCACACGTTGCCAATCCCAAACGGATGGCCAGATCTTCCCCCAAATCAGTGGGCAGAGGCGCAGAAACAAGTTCTGTCCCTCATGAACATGGGGGCTATTCAACCAGTACCAGAAGAGGAAAAGGGACAAGGTTTCTATTCCAGACTTTTCCTGGTACCAAGAAAAGACAAATCATGGCATCCAATTCTGGACTTATCCACTCTAAACACATTTCTGGACATACCAAAATTCAAGATGCTGACTCTTCAACAGTTACTACCAATGCTAGGCAAAGATGCCTGGTTGGTACTCTGGACTTAAAAGAGGCTTACCTGCATATCCCAATCAGGGAATCTTGCAGAAGATATCTCCGCTTCAAAGCAGGCTACTTGCATTACCAGTTCTCTGCACTGCCCTTTGGCTTATCTACTGCGCCCAGGGTCTTCACAAAGTGCCTGGTACCAGTAATTGCATTTTGCAGGCAAAGAAATATTCAAATGTATCCATACCTGGATGATTGTCTAATTCAGGCAGAAAACAAGGACATTCTTCTAAAGCATCTGGTGTTTGTAAAAAGGGTTCTAACTTGTCTCGGGTACACCATAAATGAAAAGAAATCACAACTGGTACCCTCTCAAAAAATTACATTCCTGGGTGCAAGCTTGAATACAACTGCCCAGATGGCTTACCTTACGCCAGAAAAGCAAATTCAATTGATAACTTACTTCAAATAGGTGGCCACAAAAACCCTGCTATCTGCAAGACAGATTCTGCAGGCCTTGGGGTACATGGCCTCCTGCATTCCTCTAATTCCATATGCAAGACTGCATATGAGGAAACTTCAGTGATACTTAAAAAGTTTATGGAGTCAACATTGTCACAGCCTGGAAACAGTGATTCCTATTATTCCTTGCCTGCAACTAGAGTTCCTGTGGTGGGCAGAGGCCTGCCACCAAAACAAGGGACTGCCATTCACTCCACCCCCTGCCGCCCAAACCCTAACAACAGATGCTTCAGACCATGCTTGGGGGGGGCTCATCTGGCAGGGAAGTGCATTCAGGGCAAATGGAACCCAAATCAAATGCACCTACATATCAATCAGAAAGAGATGCTAGCTGTACAGAATGCTCTGACAGCCTTCAAGGACTACCTTCATCCAGGACAACTACTAGACAGACAACACCACAGTTGTGTGGTACTTAAACAAGCAGGGGGTACACATTCCTACCCCCTTTACAGACTAGCCATGGCATTGTGGAACACGGCCTTGATCTATCAGATACAACTACAAGCTCAATTCCTGCCAGGAAAGTTAAATTCTCTGGCAGACGAACTAAGCAGAAATCTTATGGACCCACACGAATGGAAACTGTAACCACAAGTTTTCAACATGTTGACACGCAAATGGGGGGGGAACCCAGACATAGATCTTTTTGCCTCACCCCAGAACTATCAGTTGAACAAATTCTGCACAAGAATTCATAACAAAAAAGCTTGGAAAGTGGATGCTCTATCATTCGGCTGGAAAAACCTATCAGTCTATGCTTTTCACCCTCTGCCTCTGCTCTCCAAAGTTTTGCTAAAAGTCAAACAGGACAAACCAAAAATTATTCTTATTGCTCCAGACTGGCCTCCCCAATACTGGTACCCACTCCTGCACAATGTGTCACACCTTCCTCCATGGCACCTGTCTCAGACACCTTATCTACTGTCTCAGCAGAACTACCAAATTCTGCACACTCAACTCCAAACTTTGAATCTTGCAGCGTGGCTAATCAACTAATTTTACCCTTGGCATCCCTCAGCAAACCTGTGATGGATGTCATTTTGGAGGCTAGAAGGCCTAGTACTAGAAACTCTTGTGCTGACAAATGGAAAAGATTCTGTGCCTGGAACCAATCACAAGGAATAAGCACAGCAATACCCAATATTCCTCAGATTCTGCAATACTTAACTGAGATGCTTTACAAGGGCCTATCCTTTTCTTCCATAAAAATCCATGCCTCTGCCATTTCAGCTCATTATAACACAGAACCTCCCCTCTTCTCTCATCCTCTGCTAAAGCAGCATCTAAGAGGGGCCAAAAATTTAAGACCTTCCAGGAGAGCACAAACTCCTGCATGAGACCTCAATTTTGTTTTGGAAAAACTCTCTCCCTGCTTTCGAGTCAGCTGCTACTGCAGACCTAAAATTTCTCTCCTGGAAAATAGCTTTCATTTTAGCAGTCACGTCAGCTAGAAGGATTTCAGAATTACAGGCTCTTATGGCAGTGGAGCCTTTCATTATTTTTCATCCGGACAGGGTGGCTCTCAGGACCAATCCATCTTTCATTCCTAAAGTGGTGTCCAGTGTGGCTCTTAATCAGACCATTCATTTGCCAACTTTCTTCCCCAATCATTGGATTTACACAGACAACTTAGATTCTACTTAAACAGGACGAAATCTCTAAGAAAATCTGAACTACTATTGGTGGCATTTGCTGCAGGGGCAGAGGGAAAAGCTATTTCAAAGCAGGCTATTTCCAAATGGATAAGCCATTGTATTCGTTTCTGATATATGCACGATGGGTAAACCTATCCCCAAGGGGATAAGGTCTCATTCCAACAGGGCTGCATCTACTTCTGCAGCTTTTCTCAGAGGGGTTCCTATCAGAGACATTCTAGAAGTTGCTACCTGGAGCTCAGTTCATACGTTCACCAAACATTACCATTTACCTCTCTTCTCTAAATCCAGAGCTGGCTTTTCCACTGTTGTCCTGCAGGGCCTTATAGCTGCTCCTAATGCTGTATAAATCCATCCTCCCAACCATAGCTTTGGGATTCTACCCAAATGTAATGACTGCAACAGTGAAACACGAAGAACATAGTACAGATGTTCATCGTGTTTCACTGTTGCAGTCATTACACTTGGGTTATCCTACTGGCAGGCTACCTGCAGTCGGCCTGAATTCCAAAGTCCTGGTCTGGCGTCGGTTGCTGTCGCCTCTTCCCTGACGTCAGTGCGCCAGGGGTATAAAAGATGTAGCCGACGCCATTTTCTTCAGTCTTTCTTGCCGCCTGGTGCCCGAAGCAAAAGCAGTTCGCAAGTGCCGGTCGGCTGACTCCTGAGATTTTCGAAATTGAATTTCAGATCCAAAGTCTTCAATAAAGCTAAGTACCCTGTTGGGGAAACTTTTTTCTTGCTCCAGACTGATGTCAGAAAAAGTTAACAATTGTATTTCTTGTGGGAAGCAAATACCTCATAAGGATTTTTATTCTTACTGTATTCCTTGCCTAGGCCCTGACCACGACATTGCTAGTTGTCGGTTTTGTGCTAGATTTAACCAACACACTATTAAGCGTTGGTACGATTTTGCATTTCATTACTTTGGCCGTAGGTTTAACTATATAATGCCGTCGGAACAGCCGACGACCGGAGTTCATAAAAAGCGCAAGGATAAAGAAAAGGACAGGCATCCGTAGTCCAAAACTGACGACGAAGCCTTTTCTAGGCCATTCGCTGGTTCTCAGTGAGGCGCTTTCGCAGCCCCTGACACTCGCTACCTTAGAGCCACAGGCCGCCTCCGACTCCCACGTGGAGACAACTAGGCCTCTGGATACTCAAGGTATTGGGCCTTCGGAAACTAATCCCTCAGATGGGTCCGGAGCCGCTGAGCAGGCATCGGCTTCTGAGGGTGTTTTCAGACCTACACAGCTTTATATCAAGCCAACTTCAGCATCCAAGACAAAGACTAAAACAGCTTTAAAGACAAGGAAACATGTACAGCATTCTCCAGGGCAGACTTCCATGCCTAAGAAACAGATGCTCAAAATGGCCGAAGATCTAATTACTTTGATCAGGGGTTCCCATCCCCCTCCTGATAGGAGGACTAGGCAAGACACTGAATACGATTCCTCTGATCAGGTTTCCATTTCCTCTGACTCCTCTTCAGAACAGGGATATTCTATTCCTCCCTATGAAGATTCTGATGCTGAAGAATCTGTTCCTTCAGCTTCTCATCCTGAGGATTATTCCTTTGGGGAAACCCTGCATACCATGAGGGAGCATTTCCATTGGGAGAGCCAAGATTACTCAGAATCTAAGAAAAGGCTCAGAGACTTCCTTCTACTACCTCAGCACAGACCTCTTGCTATTCCGCCTGTTCTAGACATTTTAGATGATGTATTTTCAGAGTCTGGACCGTCTCCCGACTCTTTGCCTCCTGCACCTGTTAAGCCAGACAGATACTACAGGGTTCCAGATTCTCATAAATTTCTATACAAAAACCCTGCTGCTGACCCGAAACTATATCTCAGGGTCCCAAAGGGGTCAAGGCCTCTACTGCAAAAAACCCTGTTCCCTCAGATAGGGATTCAAGAGCACTGGACAGATGGGGGAAAAAAGTTTGCACTTCTGCTACCTTGGCTGTAAGGGCTTTAAATTGTCAGTTTCATATGCTTAAATATCAGCAATACTTAATGTCACTGTTAAAGCAGAAAATGTTGACAAATTCTGAATGTTCTGAGAACAAGGAAATGCAGGATTTATTGCATGCAGCTGAACAAGTGGGAAAGCATACTTTGCAATGTGGTTTTGATTCACTGGAGGCCTCTTGCAGGGCCGCAATTACAGGTTCTGTCATTAGAAGGCATGCTTGGTTAAAGGAACAGAATCTGCCTGATCATGTTAAAGCAAAATTATTGGATGCTCCATTACAGCATGATACTTTGGTGTTAACACCAGAATTGTTAAAACAAGACGGCCAACTCACAGTCCCAGCTAGGTTTAAAAAGCAGCGTGCAGGCTTACTCGAATAAGGCAATAATGGTGTATATCCCAAGATATATTTATTGAAAACAATCCACAGTATAGGAAACTAAAATCCACATGGATTTTAGTTTCCTATACTGTGGATTGTTTTCAATAAATATATCTTGGGATACACACCATTTTTGCCTTATTCGAGTAAGCCTGCACGCTACTTTTTAAACCTAGCTGGGACGGTGAGTTGGCCGTCTTGTTTTAACAATTCTGGTGTTGCCGTTTGTGTTTGAATATTTGTTTGGTGTTAAGGCAGAAGAGGTGTTGAAGAAAATGGAGGATAAAGCTAAATCAATGCAGACAGTAAAGGATTTCTTACAGGTACAGCCTCCCAGATTTAGCAGGAACTGGCCTTCTACGAATTGGTCCTTTCCAGTGTCAGACAGGCCACAAAGAGGCAGATACAGATGACCTAGAGGCAGACAACAGCCCCAGGGCTCAAACAGGCCCAAACAATGGGGTGCTTCTACCTCCAAAAGCGGAGAAGACAAATCACAGCCTTATAGGAAACAGTCCCAATGACTTCCCTCTGCCAATGCCAAGCACTTATCTTTTGGCAGCACCCTTAGGGGGAAAGCTAGCACTTTTTTTCATAAAATTGGCACATGGTCACCCAGGGCAAATGGGTCTTAAATATAGTCTCTCAGAGCTACAGGTTCCACTTTCACACCCTTCCAAAGGCAAAAGATATGCCAGACCTGCCACACAATCAATGCGCAGAGGCTCAAAAAGTTTTGTCTCTCATGGACATGAGGGCTATTCAGCCAGTGCCACAACAAGAGCAGGGACAAGGATTTTACTCAAAGACTTTTCTTAGTACCAAGAAAGGACAAAGCCTGGAGACCAGTTCTGGACCTGTCTATTCTAAATACTTTTCTGGACGTTCCAAAATTCAAAATGTTGACTCTGCAGCAGCTTCTGCCCATGCTGGGCAAGAAGGCTTGGCTTGTAACTTTGGACCTCAAAGAGGCATACGTGCATTTCCCAGTCAGACAATCTTGCAGAAGATATCTCAGATTCATAGCTGGCTCAATGCACTACCAATTCTTTGCACTGCCCTTTGGCTTATCTACTACGCCCAGGGTCTTCACAAAATGCCTGGCACCAGTAATTGCATTTTGCAGACAAAGAGGAATTCAAATATATCCCTACTTGGACAACTGCCTTATTCAAGCAGAGACCAAAGACATTCTACTAAAGCATCTGGCGTTTGTAAAAAGATTACTAATTTGCCTAGGGTACACAGTAAACGAAAAGAAATCAAAACTAGTAGCCTCTCAAGAGATAATATTCCTGGGTGCAAGCTTAAATACAACTGCCCAGATGGCTCATCTCATGCCAGACAAACAAAGGCAACTGACTTCTTACTTCAAAAGCATGGCAACAAAGACCCAGTTATCTACAAGAAAAATTCTGCAGGCTCTGGGCTACATGGCATCCTGCATTCTACTAATTCCATATGCAAAACTGCATATGAGGAAACTACAATGGTATCTAAAAAGTGTTTGGACTCGACATTGCCACAGCCTGGAAACATTAATTACTCTCATTCCCTGCCTGCAACAGGTGTTTCGATGGTGGGCACAGGCCTGTCACCACAACAAGGGACAGCCATGCACTTAACCCACAGCCAGGCATACACTAATAACAGATGCATCAGATTATGCTTGGGGGGCACACATGGCAGGAAAATGTATTCAGGGCACATGGCCCACAAGCCAAATGCATCTTCATATCAATCAAAAAAAGATGCTAGCTGTACAGAATGCCCTGACAGCCTTCAAGGACCTACTTCATTCAGGACAACTGCTGATAAAGACGGATAATACTACAGTCATGTGGTACATAAACAAGCAAGGAGACACACATTCCTACCCCCTCTGCAGACAAGCCATGACTTTGTGGAACACAGCATTGACTTATCAAGTGCACCTGCAAGCACAATTCCTGCCAGGAAGGACAAATACTTTGGCAGACGAACTAAGCAGAAATCTCATGGATCCTCACGAGTGGAAACTAGATCCACAAATCTTCAGCATGATAACAGGGAAATGGGGATGCCCAGACATAGCTCTATTTGCCTCCCCTCACAACTGCCAGCTATAGAGATTCTGCACTCAGAATTATCACAAACAAGCATGGAAAGTGGACGCCTTTTCATTCAGCTGGGAAGCCCTTACAGTATATGCTTTCCCTCCTCTGCCTCTCCTCCCCAAGATACTTATAAAGGTCAGACAAGAGAAGCCAAAAATGATCCTGATTGCCCCAGACTGGCCACGCCAGCACTGGTACCCAATCCTAAAGAGCTTGTCTCAAGGCCCAGCTTGGACATTACCTCAAATCCCTCATTTGCTGACCCAAACAAAACAATCAGATCCTGCACACCCAACTCAGAACCCTAAATCTGGCTGCATGGCGGATAATGTAACCATTCAAAACACACCTCCCTCTAAAGCAGTTATGGATGTTATTTTGGAGGCCAGGAGGTCCAGAACCAGAAAATCTTATGCAGAAAAATGGAAGAGATTCTGTGCTTGGAACCAGGCACAAGGAATTGACACACTTGTACCAAATATTCCTCAGATTTTACAATACCTAACTGAGATGCTGGACAAAGGCCTATCCTTCTCATCAATTATGATCCATGCTTCTGCCATTTCAGCTCATTACAATACGGACCCACCTATTTTTTCCTCATCCACTGCTAAGGCAGTATCTCAGAGGGGCCAAAAACATAAGACCTCCAAGGAGAGCTCCAATACCTGCATGGGACCTCAATTTTGTCTTGGAAAAAGTCACACTGCCTCCTTTTGAGCCAGCCAATACAGCTGAGATAAAATACTTATCATGGAAAACAGCTCTTCTCCTAGCAATAACTTCAGCAAGAAGAGTCTCAGAGTTACAGGCACTAATGGCTGTGGAACCTTTTATTATTTTCCATCCAGACAGGGTTTCTCTAAGGTCAAACCCAACATTTATGCCTAAGGTAGTGTCCAGTGTGGCTCTTAACCAAACCATACATTTGCCTACCTTTTATCCAAACCCGCAGAATAAGGGGGAGAGACTTCTGCATTCTTTGGACATACACAGACAGCTACTCTTTTACTTGGACAAAACTAAAGCTTTCAGAAAGACTGAGCAACTCTTAGTGGCATATGCTGCAGGATCGCAAGGAAAAGCTATTTCAAAGCAGACTATTTCAAAATGGATAGGCCACTGCATTCATTTCTGCTATTCACAACATGGAAAATCAATGCCTAATGGCATTAGGCCACATTCAACCAGAGCAGCAGCCACTTCAGCAGCCTTCCTTAGAGGAGTACCAACCAAGGACATTTTGGAGGCTGCAACCCGGACTTCAGTGCACACTTTTACAAAGCACTACCACTTACCTCTTTACTCTAAATCCAGAGCAGGCTTTGCCACTGCAGTTCTGCAGGGCCTCATAGCCACTCCTAATTCTATTTAGGCCCAGCCACCCAACCTCAGCTTTGGGATTCAACCCAAGTGTAATGACTGCAACAGTGAAACACGATGAACATAGTACAGTTGTGTACCTACCATAAAAGAAGATGTTCGAGTGTATTCACTGTTGCAGTCCAGGTTACCCTCCCACCATCCCCCTTTCATTGCTGAGACTTATCTGTACTTCTCTATTCTATACAACCTATGTGGTGTATTTCCTTGTAGATGAAGGTTATGTGCATGCTTTTCTATAATCAGAATTTTTTAGCCTACCCTTTTAAGGGCACCTGACATCTGGGGCAAGAAAAACTGAAGAAAATGGCATCGGCTGCATCTTTTATACCCCTTGCGCACTGATGTCAGGGGAGAGGCGACAGCAACCGACGCCGGACCAGGACTTTGGAATTCAGGCCGACTGCGGGTAGCCTGCCAGCAGGATAACCCAAGTGTAATGACTGCAACAGTGAATACACTCAAACATCTACATGTATGGTAGGTACACCACTGTACTTTGTGTACACTTACCATAAATGTAGATGTTCGAGTGTATTCACTGTTACAGTCCTGGTTTTCCACCCTCCAGCCCCCTGTTTTTCTCTTACTATACCTTTCCTTTCTTTTACTATGTTTAAAAGCCTTTTTGGGTGTATTTGCTTTTGTTTGGAGGTATATTTTTTGTGTTTTACATTATATACTTATATATATATATATATATATATATATATATATATATATATATATATATATTTTTTTTTTTTGCTCCCCATTTGGCCATTTGGGGGGCACCTGACATCTGGGGCAAGAAAAACTGATGTAATGGCGTCGGCTGCATTTTTTATACCCCTGACGACCTGATGTCATGGAAGAAGGGACAGCAACTGACGCAGGACCCAAGACTTTGTTAATCAGGCCGACTTGAGGGCAACCTGCCAGCAGATTACCCAAATGTAATGACTGCAACAGTGAATACACTCTAACATCTACATTTATGGTAAGTGTTTACAACTGTACTTTTTCTAGCTTGTTATTCTTCTGAAGGCCAACCTCTGATGTTTGTTGTCTAGTACAAACTGGTCTTTTTTGTTACGTCAGAGTTGAAGTTTTGACAACCACCTGTCTACAAAAGTTGGGGTGAAGTCAGGGATACATAAATATATACAAATGTTTCATGCACAGGCAATAATGTCCTTCTAGCCTGCCGTTGTACCAAAACAGTCATCCCCATAATAATTGTCCAAGTTGTTCTTAAATTGTAGCACTTGCTTGAATATATAATTTGGTAGTGTATTACATAAGTTCATACTAGGCTAAATGCCCTTGTGGGCCATTTGAGCCTAGCCAGTTACCCCATGTGACAATCAAACTCTGCACCTTGTGTTTGCAAAGCAAACACCTTAACCATTATGCCAAGCTCCCATGCATTCACTACTGTTGGTATGATTTCTGTTACACTAACCATTCTTCAAAAATATACTGTTTTGGTTAGTAGCTTACCTACAGTTTTACTTTCTAAAGTCTTCTGTCTTTTGTTTTCTAACTTAATTTAAATGATGTTATTTTCCATATTTATTGCACCCTCGTGTGCGCATTGCTGCATTATGAGAATTGTAGCTAGTCCATCTCGTAACTATTAAAAGTTTTTTTTTTTTATTTGGGAAGTGAGCTGTAAAGATAGGGCAGCAGCTACTTGCTGTCTCTATATGAAAAGATCTAGTGATGGAACACTGCTTGGTTTGCCTTTTCAGTTTACCTAATCCAAGTGATGCACCATTTGCCATAAGCTGTTTACCATCCAATTTCTGAGATGCATAGCTGCTGCTTTTAGGGCAGTAAAAGAGTGTGAAATACAGAAAAATTCTAATATGTCCACATATTCTGTCTAGTTTAAGGATATTTTAGTTTGTAATATGTTGTTACATAGCACTAGTAAGAGACTGTTACAGGAGGCTATTTGTTTACGTGCCACATGCTCAACTCCATGTAGTTGGCCACTTTTTTCCTCTGATTTGAGAAATATGTGAATACTAGCAAAACATTTTAAATGTTTTGTCTGTATTGGAATGTTCTTAATAGTCTGTCTTTAAAATAATTTCAGTAACTATTACCATTTGTAACAACTTGTAGTTTATTGCTTCCCTGACCGACACCTGTACAAAAGCTGTCAAGCCTGTCAGTGACTGGTGAAATCAAAATCTGACACATTGTAGTTACTGGCTATGCAGACAACTGTTGTTCATTTTGTGACCTGAGCACTGGAGGAACCAGCTAAGGACTAGCTAGAAGTAATGAAGCAACACCTACTCACCTGTCTCAGTGAGTAGTATGTAGAGTCATGTATGGACGTATGCCTGTTATTTCACACTCCGTTGATAAGAGTGGAGATGTTGACAAAGAGACATTGGCTGGCAGTTAGTGGTGGGCAGCAATAAAGCATCTAGGCAGTGGTGACTCCTCCCCCATTGCACACCCATTCACAAAACATGCCAGGGATCTAGGATAAAGCAAGAAAAAAAAGTATGCCTCATAAATGACGTGCGTGGCTGATTTCCTTTCTGCTTCCTACCTGGAAGCCCTCTACCCCATCCTGCTGTGTAAAAGGGGGACTCCTGTAGAGTTGCCACCTTTTGTTGTGGTGAAAACTGGACCAAGGCCACATCCCTATCACCTCCCATAACCCAGCCCATCTCCTCCCCTACTTTCCTCCCATTCCATGATGTCATCATCACATGAGATTAGGAGGAACACCTTCTTTTTCCGTGTTTGAGATGCCTTTTTTCTGCTGATATACTAAGCCTTTCTGTAAAAAAGCATAGTAAATCCATAGATTTAACACACTCAGTTTGTTTCTTTTTTTAAAACAGAAGACTGGAGTTTGTACAGTGTTTTCCGGACTACTGGGCATCAGTTTGATTTCCAGATAGTCCAGAAGAAAAACGGATAGGTGGCAATGCTAGACTGGTGGCATGTTCAGGTTTACCTTTTTATGTTCAGGTGTTTCACTGAGTGAATGGAGGATGAGAGCAACACCGGGCAGCTTGATGATTTAGCTGACACGGAACCATAACATTTCAGTTTAAATCAGCATACACCTTAATAAATACAAGTGAATATTGTATTAACAGCCACAAATACATTTTAAGAAAGATGCTCCAGTTACATTCTGCACATAGCCAGTTTCTTTTGTCATTTTACAATGCACACAGAGTACCGGTAATAGAGTAAGAAAGCAAAAATCATATTACTTCAGTTACCTGGTTCTCTTGGCAGTCTCGTACCTGGTTTGAAAGCAGTAGTTACAGGAGGTGAAGGGTTAATAATTTTATTTGTTTAGCTAGTGAAAATGTACTCATCCAAAGTAGCCACATGCCTCCTACTGTTACAAAAGACTGTATGCTTCAGTAGCATTTAGTGATGTATACTGTATGATAGCTATGGTACCTATTTCTTCAGCTGTGTAGGTAAATTGTGGAATGATGTTACTGAATAAGTGCAGTAGAATACTGCAAGCCGTTTCATGCATTTTCCTTTCTGGGTAAAAGTGACTCCTGTTTGTCTTGTGTACAGGGAATCTCGACCGGTACCATAACGTTTTTCCCCTAGCTTTCTGACAGCAAAGCCCTGGTGAATCATTCAGTTAGAACTAAAAAAAATAATGAAAACTTGAAAATTATGAGGTCTGCTGGCAGTTTTTAGATTACCAAATAACCCAGCACCTGTAGCATTTTCGTGTGCATCATTTCTTTGTGGTGTACGCATGTCTGAACTTTTGATTAGATGTAACAAAAATAAAGAGGTGAAATACAGTGAGTGAATACGTTTTTTTTTTTTTTTTTTTACTTTTTTACAGTTGAAACAGACTTTTATATGCACACCAAAAACATATTTCCCTCATTCAAGTATATATGAAGATTTTATTGATTTTTATTAAAAATTGATCTAAATGGCATAGTCATCTTTTCATTAAGAACTCAATCCATCATGTAGATGAAGCTGTAACTTGTCTGCAGTCTTTCTTTTAATAGAAAATGTTATTTTATTTGGTCGTTTAAGTAACTGAATTGTATCAACAGTATAGGTAGAGGTGTTCATGTATGTTTGAAGTGCATTATTTTCATGTTGTGGGAGTTGTGCTCACCATTGTGGATTTTTAAAGCCACCTTCTTTGCAGGGCTGCTGGGAGATTAGGTTTTATGTTTCAGTTATACCTGTACCATGAAAGAGCAGGTATTGATTTCACTTCTTTGTTCAGTTTGGTTGCAAGTTATAATCAGTGCCAACTAAAAACAGTGTATCCATTATGTTTGCTGTGGCCATTTTTTCAGGACTAGTATTCTTTGTCATAAGAAATATAGTAATGTTGATTTTATAAAATTTGAAGGTCTTTTCTGGTCAGTGATTATTAAGAATACAGTGAAATATTAAAGCTGTAATTAATGATGAGTTATGTCTTACTGTATAAAAGCATAACTTTTGGGGAGATCAGAGTACACATCAAAGCTACATACTTCTGTCATGTTAGTAGGGATGTCATTGCACGATAAGTCATGGCTCAGGAATTTATGTCTTTTCTTCATGTAGACACACTGATGAAAGTGCATAATTCAGCAGTTTCATTATGTAATATCTTAATTGTGTCATGCAAGCAGTCAGATCTTGGCATTCACATTGCCATTGTATAATTGCCATCACTGACTTCTATGCCAAATTAAAACAAAATGAAAGTATAATTAAATGTGGACATCTAGATTTAGTTATTTTTGCAACTAAATACCTGCTCTTTGATGATAACATCATATTTTTGTTGTACAATTGTTAATTTAAAACCAAGAAACTGTATCAGTCACATCTCCAATTTGTAGCAATATATCCAAATGTTTTGCCTTTTTGCACCAGTACTGCACTGTCCAAGCTGTAATGCAGTCTGTCATTAGACTAGCTTTGATTAGAGATGTGCACAGTGTACTTTTGTTGAAGCAACAATCAGTTCTTAGTGCCTTTTCTTTTTTGGTGTACTTTGCTTAGATTCTCTGTGTTTGCAAAAAATAATGTGTCCACTCTGCATACGTTTTAAGTTAATAGCAGTGAATGTTAAAGCATTAAAATACACATACACTAGTTGTATTTGCACTTGTACAAGAAGATAAAAAGAGTTTCTGTCCTGCCAACAGACGTGTCCTGCTGGACAGGATCAGTTAGTAGTATGGCAGTTGTCTTTTAGTTTGGATTTTTTTAGAGTTAAGAATCTTAATAATAATTGTAACATTGTTATTCTGTGCCACATCATCTTGGTGTGTACAGTCCTATTTTGATTATCCAACCTTATCCACTACGTGCCATTGACAAGGTATTTCTTGTCTATAATCATTGAAGCATTGAACCTCACTGAGTGAAAGTTCACAGAATTAGCACCATTTCTCTTTGTTGTTGCTGTGAAGATGCCTTCCTTTTGAATTAACAAAATAAGCAGACTTTTAATGGAATAAATTTGAACTTTGACAAGAGATACTGATAGTTTAAAATCAACCTTGAGAACTCTTGTTTTCTGCCATGACTTTTTATGAGCCATATTGGGAAAATGTAAACTACGTATAATTTTGTTCTTTTTTAAATTACATTGGGTAAGCAAGAAAGCTGTGCCACCTGTCAGGCATTAAATGGATTAGTGTAATTTATAAATTGAGATTAAAGCATTATCAATCCTGTTTAATGTATTTTACGATTGAAGGGATATATGAAGCAACAGAACTGTAATATACATGCTTTTCAGGAAACAATAAACAAACATGTTTGGTAGTTTACTGTGTTTTTTTTTTTATTTATGAACACAGACAAAAATGCACTATGTATACATTTTTTTAAATAATGTTTTTTCTTTGTGTTATGCAGTGTTGAGCAACAGTGAGCAAAGCTTTTTCTCCAGACACTGATAGTAGTCTGAACCTCTAATCACTGATCTGACGTGGGAAACCTTCTGCAGTGATGGTCCTTTCCTGATTTCGGAAATCTGAAGGTCAGGCCTGGTAGTTGTATTATAACTGAGGAGCAAATAGGGTGGGTAGTTGTATTATAACTGAGGAGTAACACCAGGGGCTCTAATGTTCTGGACATAGTACTCCCCAACATGGGGGGGGGGGTCAATGTACTTCCCTGTGCATGATGCCCTCCCTGGTTAGGTCAGGCCAGAAATCAGTCTCATTTGAAGTAACTGCTGTAACTGACACCCTCACAGGAACAAAAATTTTAAAAAAACTTCACCAAAGCTAACTACCGCCTACTAAGTGATGGTATAAAAAGCTTTATACCACCTGCAATCGCACACCTCAATGATCACTATGCAGAAGTGAATGCAAATGCCCTGTACAAACACTTAAGCAACAGCATAAACTCTGCTGTACCTGACCGGATCAAAATCGGGTCTTCCCATAAAAACAAGCCACTATAGTGGACTTCAAGTATAAACAGATTATGTAACAAGAGAAATAAACTGCTGTTCAAAGTCAAGAGGGGTGCCACTCTGCAGAGGAAGAATTCCCTCCTAACCTAAACAAGAAAATCAGAAATCTTGTAAAGTCTTCTAAAGTAAATTATGAAACTAAACTCACATTCCTAGCCAAGGATAATCATAAGGCATTCTTTATCTATGTCCAAAGTCTAAAAGGGAATGCCCATCTATGTCCTCAACTGGTTGTAGATGGGTTCATTCATACTACATTGTAAGATATCTCCAACCCGCAAACTCCACCCCATCTCCACCTACCATATCCCAAAGAATGCTTGACACCAGCCCTCTGCCTAGTATCTCTTGAGAACATGTCTTTTCTGCGCTTATCAAGGCCAAAAACACAGCTTTAATGGGACTAGATAATATCCCAGGTTGTTTACTAAATAATCTAAAACAAGACCTTGTGGACCCACCTGGTGTTCTGTTTAATCGTAGCTTGAGAACTGGCTATGTTCCTGCAGAGTGGAGAACAGCAACAGTAATCCCCCTGCACAAAGGAGGCCATCAACTGATCCTGGCAACTACAGACCCATAAGTCTAACTAGCATCATCTGCAAGGCTGTGGAAAGAATTATCATGGACCTTAACATGGACATAGACGACCATGACCTCCAAACACTGGCCCCAACCCAGCTGGGCTTTGTTAAGGGTAGCTCATGCTTATTAAAGCTGGTAGACTTTGAGAATTTTACCAAAGCCATGGACGAAGATAAGACTGTGCACACAGCCTATCTCAACTTTGTCAAGGCTTTCAACACAGTTCCCCACTTTGGCGTCATTAAGAAACTTTCCCAACTAGGGATTAACCCTTCTGTTACTGGATGGGTAATCAATTGGCTCACCGACAGAACACACACTGTCAGAATTGGTGACTAGAGCCATCACCAGTGGAGTACCACAGGGGTCATTGCTGGACCCCTTACTGTTTGGCATCTATTTCTCAGAAGTCTAAGCCAAAGTAGATGGCCTCTGGCTCACCAAGTTCACTGATGATTACAAATTGGGAACAGTCACTGAATCCCTCAATGATGTCAGCATATTACAAGAAGGGCTAACACAAACAAATGATTGGTGCCAAAGCCATGGTCTAAAACTAAATGCAAAAAAATACATTATTCCCTTTGGGAAAATGGAATTCCCTACAAATTACAGTATTGATAGCACCCCCCCAAGTTCCAACCCAGTGGTGCAAGACTTGTGAACACAGGTTGATAGCAATCTGAGCTTTGACCATCGAGTTTCAACAGTGGTAAGTAAAGCCGTATGCGTAGTGCATTTCATAAGCAAGGACATAGCATCCAGGTCAAGGGATGTTATAACTCCACTGTACTTGATCCTCCTCAGACCAGTAATAAAGTATAATGCACCCTTTTGCACGTACCTCACCAGACACCTGCAGCAGCTAGAGAGACCTCAGAGGATGTTCGACTGTGCCAGGTTAGTGATATGCTTAAAATGGCAGAAGATTTGATTACTATGATTAGAGGTTTTTGCAGGAGTTTCCTCCTTATTCTGATGGTGGCTGCCACTTTTCTCACTAAGAAATTACAGGGACTCCAAACCATGACATACATGGACAGGTTGAAAGCCCTGTCACTTATTACAGGGACTCCAAACCATGACATACGTGGACAGGTTGAAAGCCCTGTCACTTTACTCTGTATCTTATAGGCTGCTGAGAGGTGACTTGTGCCTGGCCTGTAGGGCAATCTCCAACCCTGCCCTAATGGAAATGCTGCATATCTGTAAGTCAAATGGCACAAGAGTCACTCACTCCAGGGATCTCAACGTAGCTTGCTACATTAACAGAACATGTTGGAGAGACATTGTCTCCCAGACACTGCTGCTTCTCTGGATTGGACTTCCTATTCACATAAAATAGAGCTCCTCACAGACCCTATTCAAACGCAACCTATATAACTGGATGGGAGACTGCAAATTCACCTCTGGGGTGGCACCCATGTCTCTCATAGACAGTGATAGCCGGTGTTGATCACAAACCCGCTCTGTTTCATAAATATGTTCTGCAAACCACCCAAAACAACAAATGGGGGTAACTGGAATTAACTTGGCTAGGTTTGTAAGGGCTGTAGGGCCGCTAGCCTAGTAAACTCCTAAGAACTTATGAACCTGTGAGTGTTTCCCTAGGCCTCCCTGAAGTCAAACAGCAATCAACAGTCAGTATTCATGACTCTCAGGGGGTTTTCTTATAGCATTTGGGCTCATTGACAGTTCAGATCTTCGATGTTCTTCAGTTATTTTTTATATTGGCTGGGAGCTTGCCGTTTGAATGTGGAAGCATACTCGGAGCACAGGCTGCAGCTAGCACCAGGCTGTGAGTGGCTTGTCAAGACCTAGGTGTTAATGCATTTACTAGGGCCTTCTCTGGCCCACACCTCCAGCATTCCCTTTCGAACAGTAGAGATGTTAGGGATACCCTTCAAGATTTCTTCTGTGAACTAACTATACTGCAAGAGTGATACATGAACCCCTACATTTATGGTAAATAAACACAACTGTACTCTCCTGTGTGCCAGCTGAGTTTTTTTTTTTTGGCCATCATTTACTAGCTTTAGCTCTCCAGCATCAGTTGATTTTTTCATTCTTCCTGGGGCCACCGCATTTTGGGGGAATACCCATATGCATCTCTTCACTGGATGGGCAGTGTCTCTCTAGACAAGATTGCAGACAAAGATTATGCTTACTTCAGCTAGGCATTGCTAGCAGACTGGACTCATTTTTGATTTCATGTTCTCTACTTGCTAAAGCTGAACAAATATACATAGCTCATGCAACACTATCAGATCATAAGTCAGTTATTATGGGAATTGAACTTAACCAGGTACTTTGGTCCAATAATTTATGGAGATTTTATCCTCTGTGGTTGAGGGAGTGATTTAAGATGGACATTATATGAGCAGCTCCTGGATAAAGAGACTGAATCCAATCCTTGTGTGGATTTCAATTAAACAAGATTTTAAACTGTGATGTAAGTAATTGACAAAAGTCCATGCCCTAAACACTAATTTAAAAATCAAAGAGCTGGATCATAATAAGTTTTTAGAAGTCAAATATAAAAGGGCTGATATCAAGACAAAACTTTATTTTGTTAATAATTTACGCTAGGATGTACAAAGGGAAAGTAGACCTGTATCAAGAAAAGGTCCTATTTTAGTGTCAGTAAAATAGACAGGACTGGTATACCCAACAGTAAATAATCAGTAGAGGTAGGAAATGCACCAGAGAGAGGTATCTCTCTGCCTTATCAGTTTGCCAGCATCACGTTGAATCCCCAAGAAATATATATAAGACACTCCAAATAACCGGTAGACAGAAGTTCATTTCACAGTCCTGTATTATTGCATCCAAATGCTACTTAGTGTTACAGAAGATTACAGGGTTAAGTCACTGTTTTTATTGTATAGTAAATAAGAGTGGCTAGGGCTGGTAGACAATCTGCGTGTGTAGGTGTGTAAGAGTGGGCTGAAGCCTTTATTCAAATTCGTGCTGAAATGTGAAACCATTCCTTGCACTGTCGGATTATGAGAGATCATAAAACACCAATCAGAATTGTTACAGTTCCATCTATAGCTTAAATAACTTTTGAGTGTTAATCACTAAAATGCAATGAGTAAAACAGGAGTGTCCACAAACCAAAGTAATTTAATTCACATGTTAAAAGTGTCAGGTTCATAATTCAGTACTAGGCTAACTGCCCTTGTGGAGTATTTTAAGACTAGCCAGTTGTGCCAAGTGAGAATCAAACCTTGCACCCTGTGTCTGTAAGATTAACACCTTAACCATTATGCCAACCTCCCCTCATGGGTGCCTAAGTAAGTTAAATACACTAAACATTTCCATCGCTTTCGAATTTCTTCTTCAGGGATGCAGTCATACTCTTAACGGGAATTATCAATAAGTTTCTAATAGGTTTTTAACAAAAAAATCATAATTGTAGACACTCACCTTAACAATCAAAACTGAAAAGACTGAAACTGCTAAATACAAAGAACTTCAAATGAATTTCAAATAAAAACTACAGATAAAAAACAAGTAAATGAATTAAATGAGAAAACCTACCAGTAAAAAGTGAAACCGGAGGCAAGGTATAGTGGAGATAAGAAGATGGAATCTAGTATTCCAGAATTTAATCAAAAGCTATCGTGGAGATAATAGAAACAAATGACGTCTAGTACTCCAAAACTTAAGCAAAGGCAACGGAAAACCTTATAGTCCTAATAAGCTGAGCTGGTGCTGCAGAAAGCTAATGTGAAAAAATGCTCTCACCCCTTAATGATATTTATGGAGGTCAAGTTTTCTGATGTTGAAGAGCAGAACAGTGGACTCTTGTGGTATTCAGTCCTGTTTTTTTTTTTTCCGGGCCATTAGATGAATCTGCCATATTAGTTCCTGTTCTACAATAAATCATTGTGGTTACCATCCAATGGGTTTTTAGGAATATGATTGAGGATGTGGAATTTGAAGACATTGTGCCCTGCATTGTGCTTTGCATGCACAAGTGGGTTTAATAATTTAAAGAAGCATAGCAAAACAATACAATTTAACCAAATTCATGGCAAATGGAAAATATTTAAATTATTTTACTGGGAAAAAGGAATTAAGTCCCAACAACTGTTAGCTTAAAAATATCATGAGAGGGTGAATGATGTGTTTACACCAGAGATTAGACCTAGTGCAGGGCAGTTTGTTACAAACCAAATATTTAATGTTAAGTTGTCAATCTCGCCTTCATTCTTGCTTGATGGGTTCGGAGCCGATCCCTCGGCTCCGACTCGGCACTTGCTAAGCTCGAGAGTCTCTTTCACCAGCTCGAGGCAGCCCCATATCCCATGATGCAAGGCAGTAAATATCCAGATCTCGTTTGCCGCTTCGCTTAGGAGGTCTTCTTTTTACCAGCTCCTGGTAAGTTGTTCACTTTTGTGATTTAAGCCCCTTTTTTAGTCAAAAAAACTCTTTTATTGATAGTTTAAGTTATATTCTACCCTTTCTGACAGAATTTTCCTGTCTCCTTTAATTTTTTGTTAGTCAATTTTTCCCTATCCCATCCCCCCCTGTTAGGGTGTGTGTGTGTGTTGGATTTTATAGAATACCTTTTGGTATTTTGTGTAAGTTAATTTGGACTGGTGTTGTGTGTGTGTGTGTTGTGTTCTCAACACTATGTCTAAGGAGAGGGTCTCAGGTTTTAAGAAGTGTGACTCGTGCTGTCAGAAGATGTCTCTGACAGACGGTCACACTTCTTGCCTGTATTGTCTGGGCCCTCTTCACCTGCAGGACTCCTGTGCTATTTGTCACTCCTTCAGCCAGAGGGTCCTGCAGGAGAGTAATAAGTTGATTCTTAGGGGCCTTCTTGCCGGAGGGCTCTCCGGCTAAGTCGGCTCCACCAAAATCAACTAAACCTGCCAAGGCCCAGGCTTCTGTTTCTAAGCCTGCGGCCTCGGCTCCGACTCGTATTGAGTCGAGATCGGCTCCGGCTGGAGCCGATTCTGGATTGACAAAGCTTTGGCCCGATGGCTATCGGTGCCGAATCTGTTTTGACCACTTCGATGTCGGCTCCGATCGGTTCCGACACCCATGTGGCACAGGCATCGGTGTCGGCTCCGATCGGCTCCGACACCGTTACTTTGGTGGCTGTATCGGCTCCGGCTGGAGCCGATACATCGAGCTTCCTGTCGGCTCCGGTAGTCGGCTCCGACAGGATCTATTGTATCGGCTCCGATGGCTCATTCCAGGAAGAGGTTGAGGTCTCCTTCCTTGGAGCCGATACTTTCGGCGCCGGCTTCACCTCTTCTATCGGAACGGAGCCATCGGAGCCGATCTTCAAGGTCATCCAGGTTATCAGACCATGACCTAGAGAGAGTGGTCAGTAGATTACTCAAGTCACAGGTACTGGCCCAAATGTTACACAGTCCGTCTCAACAGACGACTGTTGGCCCACACCCATTACTGTTCCTCCTTCAACTCTACCCCAGAGTTTGGAGTTGGAGTCTTCGGAATGGTTACTGCTATGGCTGGAGGACGGATACCCCTTCTGTTCCTTCAGCCTCTACTCTTATCTCCTCTTCCTTAGAGGGATTCCGTGGTCGGGCTTCCATGGTCTCCTCCGAGGGGGTGAGTGGCATCGGACCCTTGTCCGAGCCCGCTCTTCCCCTTGGAGCCTCGGCCTTGGTGAGCTTGGCTCTGACATCTGCCTCGGAGACTTCCCTTTCGGTGGCCCCTGGAGTTCCTAGCTCTTGAGCGGGTTCTCTCGGACCTGCCTGGGAGGGGAGCATTCGAGGTGATGAAGAGTGTACTGGCCACTGGTATCAGTCAGCAGTCTGTTCCCGTAGCTCCTCCCTCTATTGTACCTGTTGACATCTCTGCCACTTCTCTTGCTACAGGACCCAGAGATCCTCCGCCTCAGGTTTCCCCATTGGGAATTTCCCCCTCTTCCGAGGATTCTCCTGATGTTTCGGGAGATCCTCCTAGGAAGAGGACTTGTAAGAGGAAGCATGTAGACTCCCCCGAGTCTGTCACTTCGGATACTGACTTTGATGAGTCAGAGGGATCCCCTAGATCCCCCTCTGAGGATGTCTCCTTCTCAGACATCCTAGAACTTCTGAAACAGAGGGGAAACTGGCCCACCAGCAATCCCTCTGAGGATGAGTCAGTATACCTAGAGGTGTTTGGATCTCGGCCCTCCACCTCCTGGGTATCTCCGCCTTTCGACCCCCTTATGCAGGTGATTGCACGAAAGGCGTGGGCAGCTCCTGACTCTGTAGAGCCAGTCCCTAGGAGGCCTTCAAAATTTATCACCGCCCCGAGCGACAAACAATTCCTTACTAAGGGTGTCCCCGCTGATGCCATGGTGGTGGCTGCGGCCACCAAAAAGGAACTTGCAGATCCTTCCGTGCCCGTCCATCCTCCTAATAAGGACTCTAGGACCATGGATAGGTACGGTAAGCGGATGTTTTCATCAGCGACCTTTGCTATGCGTTCGCTGAATTACCTATGTCACTTCACCAGACTCCAAAGGGATATCCTGAAGGAGCTGGGGGAAGTAGTTCAGGATCCTACAGCTGCAGGGGCTCAAGAAAAATTGCTTCTCAGCTAGGAACCCTCAATTCCATTGCAAACTCCTCCATGCGGCTAATATCTTATGCTGCGGATGGAGCGAGTAGAGCCGCAGGCACAGGTGTGGCTCTTAGACGCCAAGCCTGGATGCGGCTATGTGATTTTGCGGATCCCTTTAAGGCGTCCTTCACAAATTCTCCCTTTGATGGGTCAGCTTTGTTTGGCCCTCAGGTGAAGGAAACCTTGACCAGGTGCGAGCAGGACGGCAAGACTCTTTCTGCTGTTGGAGTCCGTTTTCCACCCATTCTAGGCCTTATCCCAAAGGACAGAAGGGTGGGAAGATGTGGTTCCGTAAATCCCAAGGAGTCACGCCGGATTCACGTGGTCAGTTTACCCCTAGAGGCAGAGGGGGTAACAACAACAGACGCGGCTCTAGAGGCAGAGGGGGTCCGAAGAACCAGCGAAACAGCGAGCCTCTCTCTGATAAGCCCTTTCAGCATCCCTGAGGTGTTGCCCGGCTGTCCCTCCTTGGAGGCAGTCGGGGGAAGATTATCACTGTACCCAGAAGCCTGGCATTCCCTCACTCAAGACAGATGGGTACAGTCGATCATATCCAAGGGTTACATAATTCCTTTCGAGGAAAGTCCCTTCCCCTCAAGTTCCCTTCCAGATGTACCACCCGGTCTAAGGGACATTGCAGAGTTAGAGATAGCAAAACTACTGCAAAAAAGAGCCATTCAGCCAGTTACAATAGACCATTCAGAGCCCAGAATCTACTCAAGGTTCTTTTTGGTCCCCAAAAAGACGGGAGACTGGAGACCAATATTGGATCTCAGCAGACTCAACAAGTCTGTCAGGAAGACAAGATTCTGAATGGTCACTCTTCAGTCAATTCTGCCCTTCTTACAGAAGGACAACTGGATGTGCTCAATAGATCTTCAGGACGCGTACTATCACATCAAAATTCACAGACGCTCCAGGAGATTTCTCCGCTTTCGGCTGGGGTCCAGTCACTTCCAGTTCAGAGCCCTGCCCTTTGGTCTCACTACAGCCCCCAGAGTGTTCACCAAATGCATGGCAGTGGTCACGGCTCACCTGAGACGTCAAGGATTCCAGGTGTTTCCGTATCTCGACGACTGGCTCCTGTCAGCCACCACCAGGCATCAGCTTATACAAGCCAGGGATTACACAATAGACCTTTGTTCTCATTTGGGCATCTCAATCAACTTCAAAAAGTCATCCTTATCGCCCTGCCAGTCTATTACCTTCATAGGGCCAAACTTAAACACTGTTCGGATGTCAGCTACCCTTACAGAACAAAGAGTTTCAGACATTCAGACTCATGTCAGGATCATTTTGGCCAGCAAGAAAATACAGGCCAGAATGGTTCTAAAGGTATTAGGTCTCATGGCTGCGGCCATTACTCTTCTTCCCCTGGCTCGATTCTACATGCGCCTTCTTCAGTGGATGCTGTTCACACAGTGGTCATACCAGCAACTTCCAATGCGTCACCAGATTCTGGTGACACAGACATGCAAAGAGCATCTTGCTTGGTGGATCACATCGTCTCAGGTTCACCAAGGCAGGTGCTTTGTACCTCCGTCCTCGATAGCCACTGTCACCACGGATGCCTCCCTGATCGGGTGGGGGTCATTATCATGGCAGGATGGTACATGGGACGTGGCAACCGAACGAGTACCATCTGCACATAAATGTCCTGGAGATGAGAGCAGTGCTTTTAACGTTGCAAGCCCTCAACGACTTTCTTCCCGTAGGGACAATTGCAGTCCACACAGACAACATGTCTGTAGTTTGGTATATCAACAAACAGGGCGGAACCAAGTCCTACCCCTTATGTCGAGAAGCACTCAGACTTTGGCAATGGGCGATCTCCTCTCATCGGTTTCTGGTAGCAACGCATATCCCTGGGAAAACCAACATTATAGCGGACAGATTGAGCAGAGCTATCCTCATGCCTCACGAGTGGTCTCTCAAGCAATCTATAGCGGAAGAGATTTTTTGTTGCGATCTTTTTGCTACTCCCCAAAACAGCAAATGTCCAGACTTCTTCAGCCTCTTCCCTCTATCAGGCCATCCCCCCAGAGACGCTCTCACCCAGGATTGGCCCCAGGGACTTCTTTATGCCTTCCCTCCATTTCCTCTGATCCCTCAGGTGATCCAGAAAGCTACCGTTTTGAGAGCCAAATTGATTCTCATTGCCCCTTACTGGCCTCGACAAGTTTGGTTCCTGTTCCTCCATCATCACCTTTTGGTGCAGCCGTGGCATCTGGACCCAGTGCCAGATCTACTGATTCACCAATCCGGTCAGCTGCACCGGTCAATCCCCTCTCTCAACCTCACAGCATGGTTGCTCCACTTCCTTCCTTAGCCAGGCTTCCTTTGATCTCTAACCCAGTTAGAGACATCATAGTAGCTTCACTAAAATCCTCTACCAGGAGGATTTACACAAGCAAATGGAACGTTTCTCTTATTGGGCTAAGGCCCAAAATATTGATCCTTTTACTGCCCCTGTTCAGGCAGTTCTGGACTTCTTAGCAGAGATTTTTCATGCAGGCTCCTCTTCTTCCACAGTCAGAGTTCAGTTGGCTGCTATTTCTAATTTTCATGTTGGGATAGCAGATCATAATATTATGTCCCATAGGCTCTGCAGGGCCTTCTTGAAAGGAATTTTCCTACTAAAGCCTCCAATCAGGAATCCTCCTCCTCAGTGGGATCTAAATTTAGTGCTGACATCCTTAATTCTTCCCCCCTTCGAGCCAGCTGTTTCTTGTTCCCTGAAATATCTTTCTTGGAAAACTTTATTCCTAGTGGCTATTACATCTGCCAGGAGGGTGTCTGAACTTCATGCTCTTTCGGTTCGACCCCCCCTATTTGATTTTTCACAAAGACAGAGTATCTTTGAGAACTAATCCATCCTTTTTACCTAAGGTCGCTTCAAAAAACAATCTGAATCAATCCATTGATCTCCCTGTAGTTTTTCCTAACTATTCAGATAGAGCTGAACAAAAGCTACATTATCTTGACGTCCACCGTCAGCTCAGATATTATTTGGACAGAACAAAAAAATTTAGAAAATCTGATCAACTTTTTGTTTCCTATGCGGATAATAAAAAAGGCCTTCCTGTTTCTAAAGTGACTTTGTCCAGATGGCTTTCTTCGGTCATCACTGAAATTTATACGATCAGGGGAAAACAGCTGTGCTCAAAACCTAAAGCACATTCAACTAGGAGTTTAGCTACTTCTACAGCTTTTCAAGCTAGACTGCCTTTGGACACTATTTGTGCAGCGGCCACTTGGGCCACTCCTCACACTTTTGTTTCCCATTACAAATTGGACTTGGCCTCCAGGGACAGGGCCAGTTTTGGCTCTACAGTTCTCAAGAGTTTGTTCCATTGAGCCACCCAGGATAGAGGTGCTAGGGACGCGGTCCCATCAAGCAAGAATGAAGGCGAGATTGACAACTTAACATTAAGAAGTTATGTACCTACCATAACGTTCCATGTTAGTTGTCTTCTCTCGCCTTCTTTCTTCGACCCTCCCTCCTTCCCCCTGGCCTGGACAGACCTTGTATAAGAAACTTTTATGCTAAAGACCATTCAGACCTGGTCCTTTTTCCATTTGTAAGTTTCTTCTTCCTTTGGGAAGTATTTTATGCTTGGTATTATTGCCCTTTGGCAACAAACGAGATCTGGGTATTTACTGCCTTGCATCATGGGATATGGGGCTGCCTCGAGCTGGTGAAAGAGACTCTCGAGCTTAGCAAGTGCCGAGTCGGAGCCGAGGGATCGGCTCCGAACCCATCAAGCAAGAAAGAAGGCGAGAGAAGACAACTAACATGGAACGTTATGGTAGGTACATAACTTCTTATTAACAAAACATTTGCGTAACACATTCCCCCAGCCAGAGAATTGTCCAAATGTGGATGAGACCCAACAGAGTGCATATAGGTTCATACTAGGCTATCTGCCCTAGGGCATTTATAAGCCTAGCCAGAGTGTGTTTGGCTTTCGCCACCCATTTTAAATTAATTTTGCTATGCCCTTTTTCGAGGTTAGTATACTGTGCCTCTGTCTAACAGTGACACAGAAGTGATACCCGGGGTAAACCTACGATCTCCCATCCACTCATCAAGATTCCTCTTGAAGAGAGTCAATGAGGGACTCTGCCTAACCTGGACTGGGATTTTATTCCAGAGTGAAGGGAGCCTCTGGGTTATGAATCTATCCCTCCAGCATGTCCTATTTATTTCAGTGCTGAGGTTCAAGTCTCTCGAGCGCGTAGCTCGATGGGATTTGGATTTTCTGAGGTGCCGCATGTCCATTAATTCCGGGTTGGACATGGCTTTATATGTCAGGCACAGATCGCCTCTGAGCAGGCGGTATGCCACTGAGTAGAGCTGGAGTTTCTTTAACCGGGCAGCATATGGCATCTGTTTGAGCCCTTTGATCCTCTTGGTGAGATACTTTTGGGGTCTTTCCAGTTGCTGCAGGTGTCTGGTAAGGTACATCCCAAAAGGGGAATTGTACTCAATTATGGGCCTGATGAGGGATGAGTAAAGAGGCTCGATGACCTCCCCTGATCTAGATGTGAATCCCTTCATGATTAGGTGGGCTATATAAAATGTTTTTCTAACCACTTTGGCCACGTGGTTGTCAAATGAGAGATTGCTATCAACTTGGGTCCCCAGGTCCCTAATTACTTCTTCTGTACTTACTGGATTTTGCCAAAGGGGATGACTATACATTTTTTGGCATTTGGCTTGAGGCCATGGCTCTGGCACCAGTTGTCTGTTTCTATGAGGCCCTTTTGGAGGATGCTTGTGTCGGCTGGAGATTCGATTATGGTGCCCAGTTTGCAGTCATCTGCGAACTTGGTCAGCCACAGTCCTTCCATGTTGGCCTGTATCTCCGAGAAATATATACCGAACAAGAGAGGTCCCAGGACTGAGCCTTGTGGGACACCACTTGTAACTGGTTTGGAGTCTGACATGGCTCCAGCAATTCTAACCATGTGGGTTCTGTCCTTGAGCCAGTTTGCAACCCATCTAGTGACATAGGGGTTTATATTTAAGCTGGTGAGCTTATCTATAATGCCTGAGTGGGGTATTGTATCAAAGGCTTTTGCGAGGTCCAGGTAGGCTATGTGGACCACCTTCCCCTCGCCAATGGCCTTGGTGACTGTTTCAAAGAAATCAACCAGGTTTAAGAGGCAGGATCTTCCCTTAACAAAGTCGAACTGGGTAGGATCCAGTGTCTGTATATTAAAGAGGTTAATTTGAAAAGTATCCCACTGGATATTAAACCTGGACTGGCTGCAGCAATCAGTCGGAATGAACTGTGCCAAGCCATTAAGGAATTAGTATTAGGTAAGGCCCCGGGGTTGGATGGCCTTACACCAGGTTTCTACAAGATGTTGGGAAATGTCTTAATCATGCCTCTCTTCATTTTGATCAAACACAAGGCAGATTTTTGTGATGATGGATTAGATGCTAGGGTTTTATTCCCTGAGCCAGGAAAGGATTGGACAAATACAGCCAGTTATAGATCCATATCTTTGCTAATTACTCAACTACCCCTCTATTAACTGGGAGAACTACTCATGTACCAATAAACTTGCCCAACATTTCCTGGAATTTATTAATTCCAATGACCTGGACCAGCTCATTCTTATCCCCACTATAGAGGTAGCAACATCCTTGACCTGACAAAGGCAACTGACTTCTTACTTAGAAATGTTGGCAACAAAGACCCAGTTATCTGCAAGAAAAATTCTGCAGGCTTTGGGATTCATGGCATCCTGCATTCTACTAATTCCATATGCAAGACTACATATGAAGAAACTACAATGGTATCTAAAAAGTGTTTGGACTCAACATTGCCACAGCCTGGAAACATTAATTACCCTCATTCCCTGCCTGCAACAGGAGTTTTGATGGTGGGCACAGGCCTGTCACCACAACAAGGGACAGCCATTCACTCTACCCACGGCCAGGCAGACACTAACAACAGATGCATCAGATTATGCATGGGGGGCCCACATGGCAGGAAAATGTATTCAGGGGGCATGGCCAGCAAGCCAAAAGCATCTTCATATCAATCAAAAAGAGATGCTAGCTGTTCAGAATGCCATGACAGCCTTCAAGGATCTACTTCATCCAGGACAACTGCTGGTAAAGACGGACAATACTACAGTCATGTGGTACATAAACAAGCAGGGAGGCACACATTCCTACCCCCTCTGCAGACAAGCCATGACTTTGTGGAACACAGCATTGACTTATCAAGTGCACCTGCAAGCACAATTCCTGCCAGGAAAGACAAATACTCTGGCAGATAAACTAAGCAGAAATCTCAAGGATCCTCATGAGTGGAAACTAGATCCACAAATCTTCAGCATGATAACAATGAAATGGGGATGCCCAGACATAGATCTATTTTCCTCCCCGCACAACTGAAAACTACAGAGATTCTGCACAAGGACTTATCACAAGCAAGCATGGAAAGCGGATGCCCTATCATTCAGCTGGAAAACCCTTATGGTATATGCCTTTCCTCCACTGCCTCTCCTCCCCAAGGTACTCCTAAAGGTCAGACAAGAGAAGCCAAAAATTATACTGATTGCCCCAGACTGGCCACACCAGAACTGGTACCCAATTCTAAAGAGCTTGTCTCAAGGCCCAGCTTGGACATTACCCCAAATTCCTCATTTGCTGACCCAACAAAACAATCATATCCTGCACAGCCAACTCAGAACCCTAAATCTGGCTGCATGGCTGATGATGTAACCATTCAGAATGCACCTCTCTCTAAAGCAGTTATGGATGTTATTTTGGAGGCCAGGAGGCCCAGCACCAGAAAATCTTATACAGAAAAATGGAAGAGATTCTGTGCTTGGAACCAGGCGCAAGGAATGGACACTCTTGTACCAAATATTCCTCAGATTTTACAATACCTAACTGAGATGCTGGACAAAGGCCTATCCTTCTCATCAATTAAGATCCATGCCTCTGCCATTTCAATACGGATCCACCCATTTTTTCACATCCACTGCTAAGGCAGTACCTCAGAGGAGCCAAAAACATAAGACCTCCAAGGAGAGCCCCAACACCTGCATGGGACCCCAATTTTGTCTTGGAAAAGCTCACACTGCCTCCTTTTGAGCCAGCCAATACAGCTGAGATAAAATGCTTACCATGGAAAACAGCTCTGCTCCTAGCAATAACCTCAGTAAGAAGAGTCTCAGAGTTACAGGCACTAATGGCTGTATAACCTTTTATTATTTTCCATCCGGACAGGGTTTCACTAAGGACAAACCCAACATTTATGCCTAAGGTGGTGTCCAGTGTGGCTCTTAGCCAAACCATACATTTGCCTACCTTTTATCCAAACCCACAGAATAAGGGGGAGAGACTTCTGCATTCTTTGGATATACACAAACAGCTACGCTTCTACTTGGACAAAACGAAAGCCTTCAGAAAGACTGAGCAACTCTTAGTGGCATATGCTGCAGCATCGCAAGGAAAAGCTATTTCAAAGCAGACTGTTTCAAAATGGATAGGCCACTGCATTCGTTTCTGCTATTCACAACATGGCAAATCAGTGCCTAAGGGCATTAGGCTGCATTCAACCAGAGCAACAGCCACTTCAGCAGCCTACCTCAGAGTAGTACCAACCAAAGACATTTTGGAGGCTGCAACTTGGACTTCAGTGCACACTTTTACAAAGCACTACCACTTACCTCTTTACTCTAAATCCAGAGCAGGCTTCACCACTGCAGTTCTGCAGGGCCTCATAGCCACTCCTAATTCTATCTAGGTCCAGCCACCCAACCTCAGCTTTGGAATTCAACCCAAGTGTAATGACTGCAACAGTGAAACACGATGAACATAGTACAGTTGTGTACCTACCATAAATGTAGATGTTCAAGTGTATTCACTGTTGCAGTCCAGGTTACCCTCCCTCCATCCCCCTTTCATTGCTGGGACTTATCTGTACTTCTCTATTCTCTACAACCTATGTGGTGTATTTGCTTGTAGATGAAGGTAATTTTTATGTTAGTGCATGCTTTTTTATGAGCAGAATTTTTAGCCTACCCTTTTGGGGGGCACCTGACATCTGGGGCAAGAAAAACTGAAGAAAATGGCGTCGGCTGCATCTTTTATACCCCTGGCGCACTGACGTCAGGGAAGAGGCGACAGCAACCGACGCTGGACCAGGACTTTGGAATTCAGGCCGACTGCGGGTAGCCTGCCAGCAGGATAACCCAAGTGCAATGACTGCAACAGTGAATACACTCGAATATCTACATTTATGGTAGGTACACAACTTTACTTTATCATCCCCTTTGGGAGAAACATGGTTCCCATGAATTACCACATCGATGGTAGTCCACTGAACACAGAAGGCATTATAAAAGATCTGGGAACACAGGTTGACAGCAACCTCTCCTTTGACCACCACATTGCCACTGTGGTCAGAAAGTCCTTCTATGTGGCACATCTCGTTACTAAGGGTTTTGCATCCAGGAGGAAGGAGGTCATTGTCTCCCTCTACTCTTCCCTCATTAGGGCAATCATTGAGTACAATGCCCATTTGGCATGTACATCACTAAACACCTACAACATCTGGAGAGGCCACAAAAGTACCTCACAAAGGGGATCCTAGGCCTTAAACATTTCTCCTATATGGACAGACTCAAAAAACAACTATTCTCTGTCTCATATTGATTACTTAGAGGCGATCTCTGCTTGACTTAAAAAGCCATGTCTGACCCAGCTCTGTTAGAAATGCTACATCTAAAGATCCCTCCTTACCACATGCTCTAGTGACCTCAATCTCATTACCACAATCAAAAGAACATGCTGGAGGGACGGGTTCAAAAAAAAAAAAAAAAAAACACTTTATGCATCGCCGCTTAGCTACGGTTAAACTATTCCAGGCGCCATAAAGTCTGCTCTTTAAATTTTCCTTTAAAACTACTAGTAAACACAGAGCCAGCATACTGTGTATGAAATCATTTTAATGAATAAAATAAACAGACCGGTTTCGGCCGGAATAATATCACAGCCTTCCTCAGCTTATTTGCACTGAGGAAGGCTGTGATATTATTCTGGCCGAAACCGGTCTGTTTATTTTATTCATTAAAATGATTTCGTACACAGTATGGTGGCTCTGTGTTTACTAGAAGTTTTGTTGTGTTTTTGAGCTGTGCATTTGCCCTACGCGCAGGAGTGTCTTTTTGATTGGTACTCCTTTAAAACTAGCCAGTTTGTTTTAGTTTTAGCACTCATCTGTTTCTTTGAGCTCAGCACTTGTTCAGAACTCATTGTAAGCACTAAATAAGCTACAAATTACTACAGCACTCAACTTTCCTCACTTGTGTAGAGAAAAACAGTTTTTAGTACTTAATAAATAAGCACCTATCCAGGCATGTCTAAGGGTCAGTTCCTGGTGTTTTCTCCTGTCTACCTGATGAATCTGGGCATCTTGGGGCAATGCAGCAATTGCCTCATGTACACAGACAACCCCGCTCCTCCTACCACCCAACATTACAACCTGTGAGAAATGCACTTATACAGCCAAACTGGAAGCAAAGCTCTCTTCACCCAAGAGTGGACTAGACAGTCAAGAGGAGAAGGTAAACACTTGCACCACACCACACTAATCACATAGTCCCTAAAAACCTACACCATCAAAACAGACACATAGAAACACAAAACACACACCTACATTCGCCGATGCTCTCAATAAAAATCTGCTCAAGCAACAGAGACCTCCAAAGCAAAAATGCAAGCAACCTCCACCCCCCAACACAACCCAAATGACACATAGCCCACAAACGCAGTGTGCCACTCAACCACAGCCCATAAGGCATAACAACGTACCCAGCACTCTAGTCATAGGTGACTCTATAGTCAGGCACACTGATGTTCCACTCACCAGGCTAAACAAGAAGAAAGTTACTGTCAGCTGCCTGTCAGGTGCCAGGATCTGCCACATAATACATGCACTAAGGGGATCCAGTATCTGTCTGCCTGGGATGACATGATCAACAGACCACAATGCTTTGCCAGAGATGGCCTGCACCTGTCACCCTTGGGATTCCGGATACTGGCTAAGGCTCTTGCCTCCCCTAAAGTGCCTTTTTTAGGCAAGGTTCAAATGACAAATTCGCCACTGTAACAGGTACAAGAAAGCAAAATCTGAGGGTAATGCTACTCAGTGCTAGAAGTCTAAACCTCAAAATGCATTCACTCGAGGCACTGTTTAAAATGGAGAACATCAACATCTGTGCAGTGACAGAGATCTGGTTCAAGGCTCCAGAGAGCACTCCTGCATTACCAGGCTATAATTCATACCACACCTTTCGGCCACCTAACTTGGACCGAAACACTAAAGGTGGAGGCGTGTCCATATTCATTAAGGATATCCACACATTCAGGCTAGTTGCTCAGCATAATGCATCCGAGATTATCCAAGTGTAACTAACTCTGGGCAAGACTGTAATCCAAATTGTAACTTGCTACAGATCCCCCACCATGCCCTAGGATTCCCACTCCTCATTTCCTGATATACTGGAAAATATTAGGGTACAACACAACACCCTAATAATGGGCAATTTCAACTACCCCACAATTAACTGGGAAAACTACTCATGTACCAACTCTTTTGCTCAACGTTTTCCAACGCTTTGGATTAACTTATTCACACCCCCACCAGGGGCAGCAATATCCTAGACCTGGTCATTACCAACATGGGTGACCGGTGTTCCACACCAGAGGTCAATTCCTCGTTGGTCAGATCCGACCACAAGCTAATCACCCTAGACATTCACATCCCGCCCCCACCGTCCATTAGGGAAACCACCGTAAAAAATTTCTCCAAAGCCAGCTTCACGCTTCTTAAGACAGAAGTGACAAACTTCACGACACACATGCAGACGGACAATAGAGGTATGACTGCTGAATCCTACACAAATGCACTTTATAAGCACTTACACGAGTGCATGGATCGTGCTATCCCTAACTGAACCAAGATGCTGTCCTCCAAAAAAGGAAGCCAATCTGGTGGTTCCCCTGCCATAAACAAGCTCTACAACAGAAGAAAGAAACTGTTGCAAAAAAGAGTAAAATTCCATAATTGGAGGAACTCCTGGGTCAGCCTCAGTAAGAAGCTGAGATTCCTCATAAAATCCTCCAAAGCTAGTTACGAAAACAAAATCGCCACTAATTCTAAAGACAACCACAAAGCATTCTATAGCTATGTCAAGAATCTCAATGGCAACTCTCAGAACTGCTCTATGTTACAGCAAAATGGCACTAAATATACAGAACCAACTGATATTGCCAACATCCTGGAAGACAGATTCAGTGCTAACTTTACCCCTCTCTTATCCCATAAAGGGCCCATCTCTATACCGGAAGCATGCAAAGTTCCTGTAATCATGGCTACACAGGTAAAAGCCACACTCCAAAGCCAAGAACACAGCATCCATGGGACCTGACAAAATCCCAAGCTGCTTTCTATATGAACTACAGAATGAACGGGCACCCCACCTAAGTGCCATGTTTAATCATAGCCTCACCTCAGGCTTTGTGCCCACTGAATGGTGCACAGTGACGGTTATCCCACTCCACAAAGGGGGAGCCACCATGGACCCCAGGAACTACTGCCCCATTAGCTTAATGAGCCTGATCTGCAAGGCCATGGAATGTATCATCATGGAACTTATAAACAAAGACATCGGTAATCTCCAAACTCTGGACCCCACCCAGTTCTGGTTTGTAAAAGGCAGATCATGTCTCCTAAACCTGATAGACTTCTTTGAAGCAGTCACCAAAGCCGTAGATGAGGGTAAGGTGGTTCACACAGGCTATCTAGATCTCACCAAGGCTTTTGACACCATCCCCCACTCTGGAATTATAGATAAACACTCTAAACTAGGTATAAATCCCTATGTCACAAGATGGGTTGCCAGCTGGCTCACTGACAGAAACCACACTGTGAAAGTAGCAGACTCCAAATCTGACTTCAGACCAGTGACAAGTGGAGTACCACAGGGTTGAGTCCTGGGTCCTCTCCTGTTTGGTTTCTACTTTTCTGAAGTACAGGCTAACATAGAAGGTTAATGAAGTTCGCAGATGACTGCAAACTAGGAGCCATAATTGAAACTCCTAACGATGTGGACATCCTACAAAATGGCCTCACTGAGACAGATGACTAATGTCAAAGCCATGGCCTCAAGTTCAATGCCAAAAAGTGCATTGTCATCCCCTTTGGTAAAAACGCTGTAACCATACAAAAAAGTTCGCTGTTGAGAACCAAATAAGGGTCCAGACCGAGACTACAGACGAATATTTGATGTTTAATGTTCCAATAACACTTGACACACAGATTACGCTTGATACTAACACACAGAAAGTACGTTTTCAAAAATCTTCATCAGAAAGCAAACACCAAGCCTAAGTAACATTACAATTAAATACATCTGTTTAAATAAATGCACCAATGAATTCATAGCAAACGAACATATCAATAATTCAATTAAAAGATTTCAATTAAAAAAACTTAGTTAAAAGTTAAAACTTTTCAAATATAATCTTCCTTATCACTTTAACATCAATAATACATAGGTTTATACAAATAAATAAATATATTTAAATATAAAAATCTTTTCCATAAAATAGATATATAATGTATAATCTGTTTTGTACCCATAAAAATCAGTTAAAACATTTTGTAGGTCATTTTAAACCAATTGTACTCCTGTACTACCCTCTAGTGGAAATTTATAGTGTAGCACTCCTTAATTTTAAAACTGGAAGGATAGATATCATATAATTTAAACCGGGGTTTCTATTAGCTTCCAATATAATTTGCCATAATAATCTCTATATTCAAGTTTTGTCTCCCACATACCCCCCCTAATTTCTCTAGCCACCGTTTCAATTACGAAAAAAACAAAGGAGGCTTGTGGGCAGGTTAAAGTATGTTTGAAAAGTGCATTGTTCATGTTATGCTTGTTAATTTCATAATAGTGTTCATATATTCTTAATTTTAGCTTCCCCTCCATTTTACCAACATAAAAGGATCCACAGATTGAGCAAAGAGCTAGATAAGTAGTATTTATATTCCTAGTAGGAATAAGTATATTAAAAGCCACTCTTTTTCCAATTGTAATACTAATGGTGTGGTTTATCTAGCTCTTTGCTCAATCTGTGGATCCTTTTATGTTGGTAAAACGGAGAGGAAGCTAAAGTTAAGAATATATGAACACTACTATGAAATTAACAAGCATAACATGAACAATGCACTTTTCAAACATACTTTAACCTGCCCACAAGCCTCCTTTGTTTTTTTCGTAATTGAAATGGTGGCTAGAGAAATTAGGGGGGTATGTGGGAGACAAAACTTGAATATAGAGAGTTATTATGGCAAATTATATTGGAAGCTAATAGAAACCCCGGTTTAAATGATATGATATCTATCCTTCCAGTTTTAAAATTAAGGAGTGCTAAACTATAAATTTCCACTAGAGGGTAGTACAGGAGTACAATTGGTTTAAAATGACCTACAAAATGTTTTAACTGATTTTTATGGGTACAAAACAGATTATACATTATATATCTATTTTATGGAAAAGATTTTTATATTTAAATATATTTATTTATTTGTATAAACCTATGTATTATTGATGTTAAAGTGATAAGGAAGATTATATTTGAAAAGTTTTAACTTTTAACTAAGTTTTTTTAATTGAAATCTTTTAATTGAATTATTGATATGTTCATTTGCTATGAATTCATTGGTGCATTTATTTAAACAGATGTATTTAATTGTAATGTTACTTAGGCTTGGTGTTTGCTTTCTGATGAAGATTTTCGAAAACGTACTTTCTGTGTGTTAAGCGTTAGTATCAAGCGTAATTGTGTCAAGTGTTATTGGAACGTTAAACATCAAATATTCGTCTGCAGTCTCGGTCTGGATCCTTATTTGGTTCTCAACAGCGAACGTTTTTGTATGGTTTTGGTGTCCTTTTTGTTCTCTTTCCATCTCTGAGTTTTGGTTAAAAACGCTGTACCCATGAGCTATTACATAGGCGGTAGTCCACTTAACACAGAAAGTGTGATGAGACCTTGGGACACAGGTGGACAGCAGTCTCTCCTTTGATAATCACATTGCCACAGTAGTGAGGAAATCCTTCTACATGGCACACCTCATCACAAAAGGTTTCTCATCCAGGAAAAAAAGAAGATTGTTCCCCTCTACTCGTCACTCATTAAATCCATTATAGAGTACAAAGCCCCTTTTGGTATGTACCTCACAAGACATCTACGACAACTGGAAAGGCTGCCGAAATACCTCACAAAGAGAATTACCGGCCTCAAAAAGATGCCCTACACAGACTGTCTCAAAAAACTCCAGCTTTACTCCATCGCATATCAACTGCTCAGAGGTGATCTCTGGCTAACATTCAAATTTATGTCAAACCCAGAGCTGTTGGACATGCTCCACTTAAAAAAAATCCCAATCCCTCCGAGCTACATGCTCTAGGGACCTAAACCTTGTCACCACAATAAACAGAACATGCTGGAGGGATAGATTCCTGTCCCAGAGACTTCCCATACTCTGGAACAAACTACCTATTTATATCAAACAAAGCTCCTCATTAGTACTCTTCAAGAAAAATTTTGATGATTGGATTGGAAATAGGAAATTCACCCCAGGGATCACCTCTGGGGCTCTGCTCGACAGGGGCACAGGAAATTAATTTTTTGGGTGGCAAAAGTCAGGGTACCTTTTTGGCTAGGCTTATATAGGCCCTAGGGCCAATAGCCTAGTACCTACCTATGAACCTAGAGACTGCCCATGCTATGGCATAGACTTCCATACATGTCAAGCAGAGCACCTTACTGACCCTCTTCAGGAGAAATCTTGATGAGTGGATGGGAAATAGAAATTTCACCCCAGGGATCACTCCAGTGGCTTTATTCAACAGAGGCCCTGGGAACTAAAGTTGGGTGTCACGATGCCAGGGTAATCCTATGGGCTAGGCTTGTAAAGACTCCAGGGCCATTAGTATAGTACACACCTATGAACTATAGAGGCTAGAATATTTGCAAAGATTCTATCGGGATAGACACTTTTATATCAGTCTTGATACCACTGAATTACAAGGTTTTATTAGAGTTAGAAATAGAAGGCCAGAGTTAAAAAGGCTATTGTTGAGTTTGCATATAAAGGCATACTATACCTATTCTGTCACCTCTGCTATTTTACTGGACTTTCATAAAACTGTCAGTACTGTGAACTGTAATTTTGTGTGGGAAGCATATGGGTTCCTGACTGGTTTTTATCATTTATTGTAAAGTACTATATAGAAATCCCACAGCTAAGGCTGAAACTAATGGTTTATTGTCTTCCCCTATCCAACTTCTGAGAAGTACACATCAGGGGTGGCCTTTATCATTACATCTATTTGTACTGCTCATGAATGCTGTAGATTCTTCTTTGCAAAGTAAATTCCTCAAATGTAGAATAAAAATCTCAAGGGAGAAGTATGTGTTGACTACACTGTTTGCAGATAATTGCATCTTACTAATTTCATGTCCAAAAGAATCCTTATTACAGATCCTACTGTGCATTCAGAGATGTTCTTATTGGTCAGGACTGTATATTAATAAGGAAATATCTGTTTTATTCCCTATTTCAAAAAGGGCCAAGAACGTACAGGTAGTCAAAAACTCCACATGTATGGGTATTAATTTTTCAGTCTCACCAGAGAAAACTAGATATTAACACTAGGCCCCTCCAAGAGCATACTGACTTACAGATTGGAGGATAGAAGTACCAATCACTATCATTTTTGTCCAGAATCCAGGTAGTGGAAATATTTACTCCCTGTAACGTAATATTTCTTCTACATCATCTTCCGCATTTAGCTAGAACTTCTGCCATTTCCTCAATTCAGAAGCAGCTCTTTAATTACCTTTGGCAAGGAAACAAACCAAAGAATTTCCTGAAGTAAAATGTGTCACCCTTTTAAGGAAGGCAGTCTAGGTTTCTCTAATCTTTGTGCATATGGGATGGAAACTTTGGACAATGCATATATTAGAAGTATAATCCAAGTCTGTGTAGTTTTATGAAGAATTACGTTGGATCATATTTTTGGCTGTACATTATATTCCCAGCAGGTCAAATAATAATAATAATATTGAGACCCTTTAGCTTGGTTGGCTCCAAGATTATGGGTCAATTAATTTATTAAAGTAGGTAATCGGGTTATTGTTTTGTCTAACTGGATACATAAAAGTATTACATGTTTGTTGATATTTCAGACAACTCTTCTTCAACTGTATTACCACCACAAGATTTAAAACTAAGGCCCACAGGAAGTTCAACTATTCTGTGGTAGCAGTAATTCCAGTTACATTCATTGATTAGAAATAAAGATCTGAAAATAGTCAGTGTGTGGGATGTTAATAGATGGTTGTGAGCTAATGGATATAGAATGGGACTCCATGTTAAGGCTTTATTCCAATAGTATCCTTCCATATTGTAGCACAGGTTATCTATATTAAGTTGATTCCCAGTTGGCATATGATCCCTGATTTTTGTCAACAAATTAAAAGAAAGGTATTAGACTAAATGTTGGTACCTTCATATGATTTGGCATTGCCCTGTCATTTGGCCATTGTGGGATTTGGTGACTGATAAGATTAGAAGGGTGACAAGTTTTTTTTTTTTTATCCCCCTAGGTTGGAGGTACATTTTTAGCTGCTAGGCATACTGCCAACCAACGACATGGGTTTGGATAAAGATACAGAATTATGAAATTGCTTTATTTCCCTACTTTTGGACACAGTTAACAGATTTTTGAAAAAAAAATATTCCAGACAGTTTAATCATGTTATCAAACTGTTTCATAGTTTAAGTGCTTGGTCTCATAATTAGTTTGACAATAAAGTGTGAAATGAATACAGTGCAATATTTTATATGTTTGTAGAAAAGAGATTTAGGCATGAATGTATAGTCATACTAATTTGTAGTTTTTGGATAAGTGGGAATTTGTAAACATACTGGATACAGCTTAGTTTTTGCTGTTAGTGGTTTGTTGATGTAATTGCAGAGGGGAGAGTTATTTATGGGGAAATGCAGGGTAAAAATGTATGGGTTAAACTAAAGTCTAAAATACTTGATATGCACAGGGTGTAAAAAAAATCTTGGTAGAAGTTATTATCGTACCATCTAATGTAAGTTATTATAGATTGTACATGTTGAAAGTTTTTCTCTTTTGAAGGGTGTATAGTGAATAGAGTTTTACATGTTTAGAGAAAACTGTGTAATTCTAATAGATTTAGAGGTATTCTACAAGGCTATATCAAACTGTTTTTCCTAATTTTGAATTGAATGGTGTTATTGTGTCTGCATTTATCTGTTTATCATGACTGCTTTTATGGTTTTTGTTGTTATGTTTTGTGTGATGTAATTAATATTAATAAAGTATATTTAATACTAATGAATTTTCCTAGTTGACAAATGAGAAGGATCATGGAGGGCTGTGCTGCAACGTTCGCGTTCTTTTCTGAAACATTTTGCCAAGATTCCAAAGTTCAGTTTGTTATCACTTCAGTGTTTTGTAGGCCTAATCCCTCCTCTAGCTTTCTTGGTAAAGCTGGATTTAAACAATACCCATCATCACATTCCTATTGCTGAGCATTTCAGGCATTTCTTAAAATTTGCTGTGTCTGTCTCATGCTATCAGTTTACTGCCTTACCCTTTGGAATACCTACTGCACCAAGAGTATTCACAAAATACCTAGCTTCTGACTTTGCTTACTGCAGACTTCACGGAATTCACTTTTTCCATATATGGACAACTGTCCTGTCTGTGCAGACTCTTTTTACAGCTGTTAAGAGTCTTTAGCAACTATTCAGAAATTTCTACTCAGTCTGGGTTTTCAAATCAACTTAAAGAAATCTTCCTTCTCACAGAATGATTTTCCTGGGATCCTTACTGGCCTCTACCTTGGAAGAGCCTTTTTTTCTCCAAATGTAGTAGATATGCACCTATGAACCTATGTTTCAGCATTCTTCCTGATTGTCTCCAGTGTCATGCATCTGAAAGAGAATTTCTCGAGATTATGGGAATGGGATACATGGCTTCAGTGATTGTTATGCTTCCATTGGCCAGACTACACATGAGGAAATTACAGTGGTACCTCAGATCAGCCAAGACAGCATCTACACTATTTGTCCTTTCAGATCCCAGTTCTGAGGTTTGTAAAAAGGGAGATTGGCTAGTGAGTAGGCCAGATAGCTTGCAATCCAGGTCTTCTCCCTTCTGACCCCCCCCCCCCCCTCCATTTAGTCACCTCAGATACTTCAAGCCTGGCATATGGAGAAGTTTCCAAAGGAGTAAAATTACAAGCTCTGTGTGATCCTGTAGACAAAAGCACATCAATATCATAGAGATGTTGATATTTGTCAGTGCTTGGAAGGCATTGAGTCACTTTAGTCCCCAGAGTGTATGTGGTGATGTGGTACACATACATGATACCAGATCTTACCCTCTTTTCAGACTTGCTATGATAGCCTGGGATGTAACAACTCAGCTCAGTTTGAGTCTTCAGGCATCATACATACCATCAGAACAAATCTTGGTTGCAAACACGCTTGGCAGGATCAAGACAGACACCCAAGAATGGAAATATTATCCTGGATTCTTCCAATAATTGATCCAGCTGTGGGGCACACTACAAGTAGATCTCTTTGCTTCCTTTCAGAACACAAAACTAAAGACATTCTGATCCAGGTCTGGGGGTCTCTCACTTCATGACAGACTGCAAGTTATATAAACAGTTTGGTTCCTGGGCTCTCTCAGACAGGAGGAACAAACTCATAGCTAAAGTCTTGCTCCCTCCTGACCCAGAAATGCCTAAACATAAGAAACATACAGAGAAGCCTTCCAAACCCATAGACTCGTATCCAAAAAAGAGACATGAGGATCCGATGTCTCCAGCTTTAGTGTATCTAAGATTCGAGGATTCCCTGGCCAGGGCACCAATGTACACTCTCCTGATCCAATTCCTTCCCCCTCAGGATTAGATCCATCCAGAGATTCTCTTTCCACTTTGCCTCCACCTTCACTTTAAGGTCCCAGTGGTCAGAGGCAAACATTAAGTCTCAAGCCCAGCCCACTACTCCACAACAGTTTCAGTCCTCTGAGAAATTAGATGAAGCCACCCCTGATGCACTGAAAAAGTGAACATGCAAAACAAACCACCTAGACTTCCCCTTCAGAGTCTCCCACCTCAGATTCTGACTTGGAGGACCAGGAGGGTTTGCCACTGTCCCCTCTAGAGAATGCCTCATTCAGCAATATCCATAAACGTATACACCAAAGGATAGCCTGGTCTGTTGCCCCTCCCTTGCAGGTTGAGATGGTTCTTGTATACATCCTGGCTGGTAGCTCTGGCTAAAAAGCTTATAACCCTAGATCCAGACAATTTTTAAGGCAGTCCCCAAGAAACCAGATAGGATGCTCAGATCTCCAAAAGGCATGTAGTTTTCAGCTAAATCCCTGGCAGTGGACTTCATCATCATGACAGCTACAGAGAGAGAACATTTGGAAGAGTCTCACATCATCCACCCAACTAATAAAGAGTCCAGGGAGATGAATAGGTTAGGGAAGTAGGCATATTCTTCAGGCACCTTTGCACTGAGGGCCATGAACTACACCGCCCATATGAAGGGATTCCAGAGAGATCTGGCCTAACAAGACCTATTTACTCTGAAGAATCTGTTAACAGCCAACACAAGTAAGAAACTGGAAACAACCATTTCTGCCATATTGAATATCTGTAACTCCTTCTTGTGCCTCATACATTGCAAGGCAGATGAAGAGGCCAGGGCAGCCGGATTGAGCATTGCCTCGAGACAGCATGCATGGCTGTGCTGGTGTGACTTTGTGGACAACTTTAAGGCATCCTACATGAGTGGGCCTTATGAAGGAAAGAATGAAGAACTGTGAGCAGGAATAAGTCAACTTTGGGGCCCCTCAAAGTGCTTACACAGGGAATCAAAAAGGGCTTTTTTCACTTTGGTTCCAAAAATCTATACTTCAGTAGTTTGACTCACCTTCATAGAGAGGTGACCACTTCAACAGACATCTGCCCAGAGGCAGAGAGGAACAGCGAAACCAGGGATACCATGGACCTTTTTCAGACAGAAAACAGCAGTATCCCTATAGGTTTTCCCAACTGCTGCAATCTGGAGGCAGTCAGGGGTCATCTCTCCCTCCATACCTCAATGTGGCATGACAACGTGCACATCAAGTGAGTAAGAGGGATTTTATCCAGAAGCTGCTACATTCCATTTTCCCTCTCACCACTCCATCCCACCAGGCCAATGCCTGATGTCCCAACCCATTGGATAAAGCAGGTAACAAAAGTTATGGCTTTTAACCTATATGTTATGTATATATACCTATATGTTATGTTATGGCTAAAAGTTATGGTTTTTAGTCTGGTTATTAGAAAAAATAGTCATTCATGAGGTTCTGAACAGATTTGTTCAAAAAGTTTGCTTCAAAACGGTTATGGAGCAATCAATTCTTCCTTGTATAAGGGTGAATGACTGGGTGTTCTCAGTAGATCTCCATGATGCCTACCTTCATATCAAGATTGGAAGGAGCTGAATAGGAGCCAGTCATTTTTAGTTCAAAATCCTGCCATTTGGACTTACCACAGCTCCCAAAGTGCTCACCAAATGCATGGCTGTCATAGCTGCTCTTCCACAACATATAGGATTCAGGATTTTCCCACACCTGGACAACTGACTCTTAGCTGCCCCCTTGATGGAGTCTCTGATTCAGTCCAAGGATTACCTTCTCAACCTCTGTTCCTCCCTGGGGATATTGGTCAATATTCAGATGTCAAACCTGATGCTTTCACAGACCAGCAAGTTCATAGGGTAGAATTAGGATACTGTTTGATGCATATCTATCTTCCATGAAAAAGAATACATTCTTTGAGTGTGACACTACAGTCTTTTCTTCCCAGTTTCACCCCTCCTTCAGCTCTGGTCCTGAGGGTATTGGGTCGCATGGCTACATCCATTCTAATGGTTCACTTTGTTTGCTTTTACATGAAAATCCTGCAATGTCTGTTACAAGCTCAGCTTCTTCATCCTTTATTCAAGACAATTCTCATCATGGATTCTTGCAGATCCCATCTGAGATGGAGGCTCAAATGGAGGCTCAAAAATACCTTCTAACTGACCGGGTCAGTGTCTTCACTTATACTCTGTTTCTAAAGTATGGAATTCACTCCCTTCAACCACCAGATCAGCCCCCAGCCTGCCAGTCTTTAAAGCCTCTCTAAAAACTCACCAAGTAAGTCATGGCTCTGTACATGTTTAACTCCAGGTTAATCCCCTTTACTTCTGCTTCCTGTGCCCACATTCCTTGTTCTCTGCAGTCTCTCTTAGCCCCCCAGTAGACCTATGAAACCTCACCAAGAATTCTACCCCCAACTGTAGTCTGTATTCTTCTTTCTGTCTCTCTAAATCTCTCTAAATTTATAACTTCTCAAATCGTCTATGCTATTTCTCCATTTCTCTAAGTAAAGCTATTTATATAATCTTATGTAAAGCTATTCTCATGTTAACATGATGCTAAAGACATCAACTATTATCTTCTCAAGTAATCTATTGTTAACACATTGTAATATTTTGGAAGTAAGTTAAGTCAATTTTTTTAAGCAAAAGTCTAAGCAGCTATTTTTTTTCAACTCTGATCTGCTTGTAATCTGTTGTGTAAAGTCTTAACTAATATTATGTTGTTTTAAAAATTGTATTCTAGCTGTGTAAGGACCTAAATGCATTGTGTCAAGTCATAACTAACACTGCTGTTGTAAAAATTACAGTCCATCTGTGTATTTACCTAAATGTCTAAATGTGGAGCTGTTCTTCCCAGTTCTCCACTGAAAGTGTGTTATGTGACCCAGTCAGACTATCCCAGTTAACACATGTCAAATAAAATAAATAAGTTTGGTCTCAAATTGGCTAAGTGGGAGGAAGCAGCGAGATAGAATTAAGAATTATCTACCTAACTGGGTTGACATCTTTAAAGGGGTCCTGCAAGTCTCAGTGCTGGGCTCAATGTTAATTCATATATTTTTTTTTGTCAGATATCAAAGCATTCCTCTATCTAGATGGAAAATATGCTGATGATATCAAGTAAGGACAAGTTATAAAGTCATCAGGAGATACAGAAGAATTTAATATGTACTTGAGTAAATTATAATGGGCTAAATATTAATGAAGACAAATGTGGGGCCCTTTACTTTGGCAAACTTAGTTTGGATGTCAAAGTGAAATTAGGAACCAGAGTTTTATTGAATTGTCAGAATATAACTATTAGAACATTAAAATGTGCAATATTTTTAAATTCAGATCACATATCCAAATAATTACAACCAAAAAAACTCAGAGTTGTAACATTAATTTTTAAGAACTTTGTTTTAAGGAAAACATAATTATTTAAAACAATATTTATTGCATATGTTTGACACATTATTGAATATATGACATTATGCGCATATACCTAAGAGGATTTATTAATTTTGGAAGGAATACAGAGGAAATTTACAAAGAGAATTTCTTGGTTGAAAAAATCATTCATATCAAGCTAGATTGGAAGTTTTAGGTCTTTTTTCCATAAGATATAGATTTACACAAGGAACGTTGCGTCTAGCTTATTAGACATTAGAATGAGGAGCTCTGATTGTTACTAAACATTTGAGCTTACAGAGTCTATTCAGATTACTAGGGGCTGTAAATGTTCATTTAAAATTGGAAGATGTAGAACTGTTGCCAGAGCAAAGTTTCTGTCACATTCTATGGTATGTTTATGAAATAAACTCCCTCTATTAATTAGATAGTCTGAATCATTAGATCTATCTGAAAAACATCTTGGTAACTGGATTGATATGAAGGTTTATACATTTGTATTGGATTCTGCATTTTGATTGACATCTTGCCCCAATACAGTTTTTTTCAAACTATTGAAACACTGCCCTAGCCTACTGCTTACACATGGTTAGGCACATATAGCAGTTTGTGTTTCCTTTAATTAAAAGGAGATTAAGGGCAAAAACTTCTCTTGGCTATCTAGGGAAATTAGATGAAATGGTTAAAAAAAGAAGTTATGTACTCACCGTAACATTCCATCTGTGTTGTGCATTTTCATTCTTCCTCAGCATATGGGTTCAGATCTGATCCTTGGATACGACTCACCCACTGTTTCACAGCTTGTGGATATTATAACCTCTCAAGCTCTTCTCCCTTACCCACAATGCAGAAGTCCCCCTCATTCCCCAGATCTTGTTTGCAGCTTCTTATTGTATGACGGAATAAAGTTATAGCTACCTGTATCCCAGGTGGACTCTAAGGAAGGATATGCCTTTGTACTGTGGAGCCAAAGGCTGCTCTTCCCCTTGAGAACAGATCCAATTTGTAATGAGTAATAAAGGTATGAGGATTGGCCCAAGTCAGAGCCATACAGATATCGTCCATTGAAGTTCTGGATAAAAAGGCTGATGAAGTTGCCATGGACCTGGTTGAATGGGCTCTTAAAGGTTTTGGTAAAGCCAGACCATACTTTTTATAAACAAAAGAAATGCAGTCTGTCACACATTTTGATAAAGTTACTTTTAAATCTGGCTGACACAATCTAGTTTTTGAAAAGGATACAAATAGTTGATCTGACTTTCTAAATTTCTCCAATCTGTTAAGATAAACACATAATTGTCTGTGAACATCTAATAAGTACAAAATGTATTCACATTTGTTTGAAAAATTTAGAAAGAATACAGGATGGTTAATAGTTTGATTAATGTTAGATCCTGACACCACCTTAGGAAGGAAGGACTGGTTCTTAAAGACACCCTTTCTTTATGAAAAACTAAATGGGGAGGCCTAGTAGAGAAAGCTTAAAATTCTGAAACTGTTCTTGGAAATGTTATGACTATGAGAAATATAGTTTTCCAAGTCAGATATTACAATTTACATTTTGAAGCTGGTTCAAATGCACTTTGGGTTAGGGTTTATAACATTAAATCCAGATCCCAAGATGGAGTAGGGTCCTTGAAAGGTGGTTTGAGTAGAAAGGCTCCCTTTGTAAAGGTTTTACAAAGATGTGAAGAAGCCAACTGGAAATGGCAGCCAATTAAACCCTGACTGTACAGGTACTAGCCCCTCCATTAAAGATAGAAGCTAGGAATTCAAGAATCTTATATACTGGTGCTGAAAAATGGTCCATGTCTTACTGTTGTGCCCAAAGGACAAATCTTTTCCATTTGCTCTTGTAAATCTTCCTATTGGACAATTGTGGGAAGATAAAAGAATGTGCCACACTGGAGAAGAGAGCTTTGGTTATCTGGCTATAGACTGAATTGGAGAAACCATGCAGTCATTTTAGGCCCAAGACGTCTGGGTGAGTCATGTCTGTTGGGTGAGACAGGAGGTCTGACGTTGGATCCAGAATCCAAGGTGGGTAAACTAGATGAGGCCGAATGGAGGGAAACCAAATCTGTTGAGGCCAATAAGGGGCAATGAGGATGACTTTGCTCTTCAATAGAGAAGCTATCTGTAGGAATTTAGGGATTAAGGGGGTTGGGGAATAAGCATAGAGGAGACTTTTAGGGGCCAATCCTGAAGGAGAGTGTTTCTCTTACTCCTTGCTCATTGATGTACCATACTACAGACATATTGTCCATTTTAATCACAATAGTTCTGGAAGGGAGACAGTCTTGGAACTCCTGCAATACTAGGAGTACTGCTGTCATTTCCAGCACATTGATATGCAAGTTGGCCTCTCTGAGGGACCACGTGCCTTAAACAGTCTTCCCTAAGAAATACCGCCCCGCCCCTCAATCTGGGAAGTGTCTGTGGTCACTATGGCCTTGGGCTGAGGGAAGATGAATGGATGGCCTTGTAATATTTGATCTAAATGAGTCCACCACCACAGGTACTTTTAGCAGGCCTGAGTTATACTGATTTTGGTGGACACAGGTTGGTGTGAAATGGACCACTATGTTGCTAATGTCCACTGGATTATTCTCATATGGTAACTTGCTAGTGGAAATAGTACAATTGCTGCAGACATTAATCCCAGGGTCTGTAATACATTTTGGGCTGGCAATACTGATTTTCTGAGTAGCATTCTGACTTGAATACAAATGGTTTTAACCCCGGGTAATGGGAGAGATGCTGCCATTGATGTTGTGTTGAAAATGGTTCCTATGAATTCTATTGTCTGAGATGGTTGAAGATAAGATATGCTGTGGTTGATTGTAATGCCTAGGTTGGAACAAATCTGGAGAACATAGTTTTGAGTTGCCATCAGCAGATTCTTGGGCAAGGCAGTTAGAAGCCAGTCATCTAGATATGGAAACACCTGTAATCCCTTTAGTGTGAAGTGAGCTGCTACTACTGCCATGCATTTGGTGAACACCCTGGGGGCTGTGGTGAGGTCAAAGGGCAATGCTGTGAATTGACAATGACTGGCTACCAGCCAAAAGTGCAGATATCTCCTGGATCATCTGTTCATTTTTATGTGATGGTATGCATCGTGGAGTTCTGTTGAGCATATCCAGTCATCTTTGTGCAGGAAAGGCAATATGGACTGAATGGTGATCATCCAGAACCTGGTATGCTGAACCAATTTGTTCAGATTGCTGAGATCCAAAATTGGTCTCTAGTCCCCTGTTTTCTTTGGCACTAAAAAGAATCTTGAGTAAGTTCTGGATCCTGTCTGGTCTGGGGGACCTCTTGGATGACTCTGTTTTTCTAAAAGCTTTTGAATTTCCAAAGCTGCCATTTTCTTCTGACTGGGTGGAATGTCATAAATTTTGTGCTGTGGAATTATATAGCCTCTGGAAATAATCCTCTGCACCCAAGTATCTTTTGTTATATCTAGCCAGGCTCTCTGGTGCTGGGATAAGTGACCCTTGACTGCCACCAGAGGTGGGCAATTGGGCTTCCTTTCAGGAGCACTGATAGTGTCTCTCAGAGAAGGAATCTCTGGACCCCTGATTTTGTGGGCCTCCTCTGCCACTTGAGTGGTGTCTCCCATTTGAGTCCCTCCCACCCCTGAGGGAACTCTCTCCACATGGATCATGGAATGATCCCTGAGATTTCCTGAACATCTTTTGACTGCCTCGTTGATTCTTGGAAAAGGTTCTTTGAGAGATAAAAAAACATACTTCAACAGCAGACCGGGTTTTACCAACTTCGCACTTGGAGTGTGTGACTTTCACTTTAGGACCAAATAACGAACTTCCATCAAAGGAAGCATTGATGAAGGATGACTTGAAGGGCTCCACAAAGTCACACAGACACATCCAGGCATGTCTCCTGATGGAAATGCCTGAACTTGCCAATCTTGGGGCTCCTTTTGCTGCATGTGAAATAAGCCTCATAGATGAGTTTGATATAGACTGAAGGGTCACTAACTGTGAAGCAATAGAAAACTCTCCCTCAACAGTACTAGTCTCTGAGAAGGATTTGAGAGCTCCTTGATCAAATCCCTCTGTAATCTGGTAAAGTATGCCAGGTAATTCTGGGACCTGAGAGCAAAGATTATTGATGCATACACATGCTTCCCAAACCTGTATAGCACCCTAGACTCCCTGTTAGAGTGATGAACAGAAGAACTGTGTTCTGTGAGCTCTTTCTTGGTGGCTGCCACAATGACCATAGCATCCAATGGTACTCCTTTCTTCTAAAATTCCCTTCCCTTCGGTGGTGTGGGATCCTATCTGGCCTTTCTGTGCCCGCTGCGAGATCAAATCAGTAAGCTCATCAGTGGGTGGAGTCACCCAGGAAGTAGATGGGCCAGTATCAGATGCCTCCAGGAATACAGATTCCTCTTGAGAAGAGTTGTCGTTAGACTATCCACCCCACTGTTTCAGGATCTCTAAAATGTCTTCAAATGAGACATCATCAGATGGTGATCTTGGGGACCCTCCCCCTTCATCAAAACCTGTATCTTCTGTGACTGACTCTTGAGGGAATCCAAGTGTCTCCTCTTGCACTTCCTCTTCCTAGGGACTTCTTTGGTGGGATGTTCCGGAGAAGTATCAGAAGAGATCATTATGCCCTGTGGGGTCACCTGGAGACTTTGGATTGGCTGCTCCTGTGGAGTAGAATGCTGAGACTTATGACACAAAGACATCTGAGAACCAGAGGGAAGATCCGTGGGGGGAGGAGCTATCTGATCTCTAGAAGAGAACACTCTCTCCACTCTCTCTACCACCTCGGAGGCAGAATGCCCTGGGGCAAAGGAAATGGTCTGCACCAAGAAGGCATGCTTCTGGATGGACGTCTCTGTCTGACCCAAAGACACTGCACTCGAAGCAGGAATTGGAACCAAACTATCGAATGCTGAGGTTCTGAGGGGCAGAGATGGCTCTGACAACTTCAGAGTCGACTCTAACCCATCAGATCTGACAACAAAGCTTCAGGTCCAACAGCCATCCAGCTCCAAAATGGTCAGACCCATCATGGTCAGAGAAGACATCATAGCTGAAGAAAGAGGCACCTTTGTATCCAAAACAGATGGTCCAAGGAGTCTGAGATCCAAGGGCTCTGAAACTGATGGCCATATCGGAGAAGGAGCCAGAATTGGTGGGGGTTGTTCGAGCAAAGGTCTTTGGACTTAGTAGGGTAGGAGCCGGGAGAACTCCCATCTGAATTTGTGTCGAAAGAAACTTCCTCATCATTCTGTCCATATCTGCTTGAGTGAGACTTCTGGACAAACAGGAAGGGTCAGTGGCTGTAGATCTGCATCTTTGCAGGAAGGGCGATGGGAGCTGAGAGGGAACTAGATCCATGGAAGATGCATACCTTGTTCTTGGCAGAGATCTAGATTATGAATGGGTGAGATCCAAAGAGATGGATCTGGTGTCTGAAGTCTTAGCATCTGAAGTTCTCTGAGTCTTCTTCCTAGGCTCTGATGTTGGATCCAAAGTTAATTGAAAAGAGCTGGGATGCTCCAAAAGCCTGTTTTTTGCCTCCTTTTTCTTACGCTTGGAGGTTTGACCTCTAATTAGTGACTCAAAAAGGCTGACGGAAGAAGACCTTTGAGGATTAATTTATTTTTTCTGTCTATAAGGGCTGTTGGATTAAAATCTTTACAAATGGATCATGAAGCTTGCAAATGCTCTGGTCCCAAGTAATACACAGAGATTATGAGAATCTGACAGTGGTATCTTATGTCCAAATTTACTGTATTTTTTAAACCCTGACAGTTTATCTACCATGGTAATATCAAAGTGCAATACGACACCAGAAAGAGAAATACAAGCAGAAAAATACATGAGCCACTACTACTAAGTATTATTATTATTTTTTTTTTTGTTAAGTAGAACTAGGGGAAAGGTACGATACAGGTTCCAACAATGGTATTTAGAAAGTACCAACTAGCAGTAAGAGAGAAAAAGAATTACCAACTGTGGTAATTAAGAATTACTCATAGTAAGTAGGAAAAGCACCAAACTATTTGAGAGAAAAGGGAAGGCAGAATAATGACAAACAGTAAGGATAAAAATAAAACAATTACCAGTGATGGTAATTAAGGAACTACTAGCTGTAAGCACAATGGAATACAAAAGGTAAAGGGAGGATAACAATTAAAGGATGGAAAGCTAAAAGTCAAAAGAAAAACCAAATAACTTGTTTTTTTCACCAAACACACTCGAGAGCTGTAGAGACCATGTCCATTCACAATGGCATCAAACGAGATCTGGGGAATGAGGAGGACTGCTGCATTGTGGGTAAGGGAGGAGCTTGAGAGCTTGTAGTATCCACAAGCTGTAAAACAGTGTCAATCCAAATGCATATGTTGAGGAATGAATGAAAATTGACAACATCAGATCCGGAGATAACACTGGGAAGGAGTACAAGCAGCAACCTACAAAGAGCCAGTTTGACAGTAACTATAAGGAACTCAGAAAAAAGGCAAGAATTACCACTAATACAGCAAAGGCCATGCTCTTGAGAAATAGGTAAGTTGCTGTCTCACATAGACAAAAAAAGCATTTCTGGAAAGAAGTTAAAACTCCTCACTAGGAACATTACTGATTCCACACATTCAAACAATTCCTTCATGGGCTACTGTACTTTTGCTAATGAGTACAGACATTTTCTGGTAGAAACCATGAGTGAATTAATTGAACATTTGAGTATTTCAGTCCGCATTCAAACCACCTTACCAATAATGAATGCAACACAGGTGTCACAAGAACATCCATCTCAATTTTACACACTAGCAATTTACAGCCCTACCTTCTCTTTTAGACAAGTGACAAAAAAGTATAAATATCTATTCTCAATTTAAAATGATAAAACCAGTAGTAAATTCTCTGAACTGTACCATTTTTCCTCAAAAAGTAACACACCTCATAGATAAGGCACACACATATATATTTAACCTCTCCTTAATATCTACAGTGTATCCGTCACCCTTTAAATATAAAGAAGACCAACCCAAACAATACAGAGTTTGCAGACCAATAGCAAGCTTGTGTCCTATAAGAAAAAATCTTTGAGAAGCTGACCTACAATCTCTTTGATTACATAAATAAATATGGGCTTCTTTATGATAATCAGCATAACTTCAGAAACTCGTTCAGTGCCATGACAGCATTTTATTCAGCTACAGACACCATATTCAACACCCGTAATGAATTTAATCTAACAGGAGTCCTTTACATAGATATTGCAGTAGCCTTCAAAACAGTACATAGAACTTGCTTCTCTATAAATGCAGTAAGTTCAACTTTGATGATCATAAGATGGTTTTATAGTTCCCTCCTAAACAAAACATTTTATGTTTACTTAGGAAACCTTCTCTCCTCTAAAGATACCTTTAACACTTGCATCCCTCAGGGCTCTGTACTTGGTCATAACTAATCCATCCTTTGACTTGTCCCAACTTGAAATAGTAATGTATGCTGAGATGGAAATTCTTGTGACTCCTGGTGAGATTTTACTGTTTGAATCTAGTAAAGACATCAACACCTTGGTACAAAAACTGCAAATGGGTTTCACAAAGTTATTTCATTGGACAGATAACAATAAGCTCCTAATTAACACTCACAAATAAAACTGTGATTTTGGCAACACCAAAAAGACTACCTAAAAACACCATTATTACAATTTCTGGCACAGCATTCAGCATTCTACCACACACAACACAGCAAAAATACCTGGGAATAACTTTAGAGCCAACATTGTCATTGCCAAGATGTACAGACAATTTTATTAAGAAAGCTCTATATCATTTTAAACTTTGTTGCAAGATTTCTCACTTGCTAACCCCTGCAACTCACAGAAAAATGTACTTATACCCAAATAATAGTATGGCCTGCTTTATAAGCTCTACACTTAAGCATGAATGCTCACAAAATACCAACAACTGTAATAAAATCTGTAAATTTATGTTGTTAGCTTACACACGCTCATCATTGCCAACTTTTAGAAAAGTTCATCTAGCTACCTGTCACTCAAAGACATCCTGCCTCCTTCATTACAGATCTTCAATATACTAAAAATGGGACACAGCTCCCCTCTGAAAACAAGGCTGCAAACATTACTATGCATTGAGAGATAGGACACTGATTAGACTACCATTTCAAAACCTCTACATCTGAAAGAGCTTTTTCTAGGACAGGCCTTGCAACTTGAGATCAACTCCCAGAGGAGGTGTAACAATAAAACACACTAGAGTATTCAAAACCAAATTAAAAGGAAAGTTCTTTATGGATTCTAAATGCATGTTCATTAAGGACATTGGCTAATTTTATTACTCATACATAATCGACTTTATTCTTTTGTCTTATTAATCTAACATAACGATTGTAGAACTCTGTAACAATGTTACTATACATAATGTATTCTATATAAAGTAACAATGTTGTAGTGCATGGAATGCCATGATTACACTCCAAAATTGGAAAAAAGATAAACCTGTTACTCACTACTGTAGTGCGACACTCAACTGTAACGGCTTTCAGAGGTGTGTAACATTTGCTACACAAACCTGTGTAAGCAGTGACAGTCAGATATCAGGAAAGGGACATGTCTACAGAAGTTTACAGATGTTTGCCTGCTAGTAACTTATTTAAATTAGGGCAGATTTAAAAACTGACTTTCCTTACTTGCACTCACTAAGTGCTTTACTGACTTTTGAAGTTGGTAAAGCACGTCACATTTTTTTTCTTTTATAAAGGATGGTACATGGAGTAGATAAGACTCCATGCATTGCAAAGTGTTATGACTGGGTCTCACTAATCCAGACATTATTATTATGTGTTCTTGACATGGATGCCCAGATTCACCTCTCAAGCTTTTCTCTCAAGGTGAAATTCTTGGCGGCCATGTTTTGAACATATAATAACATTTTTACAATCACAGACCTGATCATAACCTTCTATAATATATATGCTGTAAATATGCCTGGAAATGTGTATTCATTTAATTTGCCTGCATGCTGTTTATATTGTATAACCATTATGTTTACTGGGTCATGTCTGAAAAGGGTTTGTCAACCAGTCCAGTTGACTGGCTACCAAACTGGAAATAAAATATATCATGTAATGTGATGTAATTCCCTTTTTTATCAAATAACTTCTGTGTTTGTTTGCATATTATCACTTTACATACATCCCTTGTGCAGTCCTCATGGTTGGTGCATGTTTTGATTATAACTTTGGTGACTGCCCGTTAAGTTATTAAATACTCATCTTATTATATAGATGGTTCAGCCCAAGACCAGAGTTTACATTTTTTTCCTTTTTTCCCTGTAACATTTGAAAAAACAAATAATGTCTCAAAATAGGTCACCTCTGCCCTCTTTTATGATCACCTTTAAACTGTCTCCTTCCTCTGCATGCTTTACGACTCTATTCAGTGCATCCTAGTGTCTCACCACTAGTCTTTATCTGGCCTTTTTTCCCTCTCCCTTTCTTCTTCTCTCCTCCCTTCCTTTCTACTTTCTAACTGATGTATTTTACTCTGGATTGGTTAATGTTATGTTTTTCCCTTCTTCATTTATCAACATGTTTCTTTGCCCTTCACTCTTTATATATTTGTGACTTTACTCAATCCCCAAACTTCCCATTTTCAATTTTACATCGGTTACTCCCTTCTTTTCTGTCTCAGCTCTCTCATCATGATCTCTGGTTCCAGAACATTAGGGTTCTCTTTCCTTTTCCATTTTTTTGTTATAACCTTTTAGCATAATCAAGATTGCAACTAGCTCTTTTACTTCCCCACTGACTCTTAGATTGGGGTCCCAACTTAATATAAAAAGTGTCTTGATGTCTTTCTGCTCATCCCATTAGAGTATTTACCAATCAGTGTATTGTTTGTCTGTATGTTTCTGATATTGAAAATTCCCAAAGTATATGTGATCAGCTTCCCAGTTCTTGGGACCCACATCTCTAACATGCCGGATCACTTTCTGGATTCATGTAATGCAAACGCAATGGGGTACAGAAGTATTTGTGTAGACATTTCCATCCAAAAAATATGGAATTTCATTGCTAGTGTTGCCTGCTTTAGGGCTACTGTTATTTCCTGTCATTGTATATCTGTCATTTGTATACCCAGTTTCCTGTTCTATTTATCCTTATCTTTTGCATACGCAATGTTCTTTTGCTGTTTGCCATTTCATTTCTTGCCTCCATCAATAGATTGACAAGCTGCAGATATTCTTCTCTTTTTCTTTCCGTTCCCAACAATACTCTTGCTTCTCTCTTCAGGCCCTCAAATTATAATCTATCTAGTTTCTGCAAATTAAATTTAATCCTCCCTTCCTCCCAAGTAATTGTTCTTCCTTTCTCAATCATCTGTTCTCAGTAGCTCTGCTCTTTATTCTTGACTCTCCATAGATGTGTTGCTTCTTCCAACCTAGCTCTTTCTTTTTTCTGTCCGTGTGCTATGGGCAGTAGCTCATACCAGCAGTTTACCAACACATATTTTTGTATCAATGCTTTTATCTTCATAGACACATGTGCCTCCAGTTCCGTTTATTTGGTTGGATTGCTTGTTTTCAGAACCCTAATCTATTTTGCTGTCTCCCCATTCCCCCTGCCGTGTTACCATTCTGGGTATTAATTACTATATTACTATTATAGAATATATATATATATATATATATATATATATATATATATATATATATATATATATATATATATATATATATAGCCTGATTTGTGCAGCTTCATGATATGTTTGCAGGTCTGGGATCCACAGTCTCCCCTCTTCTGGACGGAGGATAATTTTGCCCCATGCCACCCTTTGGGTCTTCTCTTCCCAGATAAATATTTGAATTTCCTTTTTCAGCTTACTCCAAAATTCTTTGCCTGGATTCATAAAGCATGTCTGACTATGGTATAGTATAAATGGGACCAAATATATCTTTATCACCTGAATTTTCCCCCTCAAGGTCTATAAACATAATTTTCCATGTTCTTATTTTGCCCTGCACCTTCACCATAGTTTCCTTCCATGTTTTGCTTACCGCTCCTGTCAAATTTGTGTCTAACCAAACTCCCAGATATTTCTTCTCACTGTGCCCCAATTTATGTACAATGATTTGTGTTTTCTGTGTATTTATTTTGTATCCTGCCAGCCTCCCAAATTTGTCTATAATTTTGAACAGCTTTGGGATGTCTATAGCTGATTCTGCAATATAAACTATTACATTGTATGAAAATGGCAATTTTCTGGATCATGTCATCATATTTGTGTCTTAGTCCTTCCATGTCTCTCACTGCCTGGGCTAGTGGCCCTATATATATTATGGGCAGTAGAGGGGAAAGGGGCCAGCCCTGCCAAGTTCCCCCTGTTAAGGCCAGCTTACTTGATAGCTTAACTGCTACCTTTTCTTGCTCCTAGATAAATATTTCATAGTGTTTGTATCCATTCCCTTTGTACTCTTAGCCTCACCAGAATCATCCACATAAAGTCCCAGCTGACCCAGTCAAAAGCATTTTCAGCATCCAGATCAACCAACATAAATGGTTTCTTGATGTAAATTGCATGTCTGTGTATAATTAATGTCCTGTTTATATTATCGAAGGTCTAGCTGTCTGTCTTTGATAAAACCACACTTGTCCCTCCAGATTAGTAGAGGTAAAGCCCCTGCCAACCATACCTCTCAAACTCTTAGAGCAAAAAATCTGAACAAACCCACAAATAATGGGGGTCCAAAGGCTCAAAACTAGAGACACTTTCTAAGTATTGCTCTTACAAACTTAGAAAGTTGATAGAGCAACAGGTTTTGGATTAGCATGAATTTTCTGAATGATATGAAGTCTGAAACGCAAATGTCTGCTATTATTTTCTGATATTAGTCCACGATGATTTGCTATTAATTTTCCAGCAAACCACAATTTTATGAGAAACAGACCAAAAATATGAGGCAAAATTTTGGACATTCTGCGAAAATCTCTGCAGCTGAAATGCATGCTGCCAGTCTCTATGCTATAATATACATGTATGTTTTATAAGCATGATTCATAACTGATATGGATCTGTATGAAGCCAGGTCAACTGGGTCCTTGTTTTCTTTGGGTATTACTACTACAATTGCTGTCTTCCATGATTGTGGGACAGGTACCCTCTCAATATTGCATTAAATGCCTCATGCCATTACTTGATAATTTCCATGTCTGAGGCTTTCCATACCTGCTTTGGTATACCATCCTCTCCTTAGGTTCATAGGTTGGTACTAGGCTATCGGCCCTAGGGCCTATACAAGCCTAGCCATAACAATTCCCTGGATATTTCTTCCCACAATATTTACTTCTCTGGACCCCTGTCTAGCAGGGCGACTGACATGATCCCCGGGGTGAATTTCCTATCTCCCATCCAATCATCAAGGTTCCTTTTGAAGAGGGCCAATGAGGCGCTCTGCTTGACATGTATGGGCAGTCTATTCCAGAGTTTGGGGAGTCTCTGGGTTAGGAACCTATCCCTCCAGCATGTTTTGTCCATTGTGATGGCAAGGTTTAGATCCCTGGAGCATGTGGCTCTGAGGGATTGGGATTTCTTTAAGTGGAGCATGTCCAACAGCTCAGGGTTTGACATGGCCTTGTATGTTAAGCAGAGAGCGCCTCTGAGTAGACGATATGCCACAGAGTATAGCTGGAGTTTTTTTAGACGGTCAGCATATGGCATCTGATTTAGGCCTGTGATTCTTTTAATGAGGTATTTCTGTGGTCTTTCCAGCTGTTGCAGATGTCTTTGTGAGGTACATACCAAATGGGGCATTATACTCTATAATGGGTCTAATGAGGGCTGAGTACAGTGGGACAATGACCTCCTTTTTTCTGGATGAAAAGCTCTTAGTGATGAGGTGTGCCACATAGAAGGATTTCCTGACTATTGTGGTGATGTGGTTATCGAAAGTGAGACCACTGTCCACCTGTGTCCCTAAGTCTCTCATCACACTTTCGATGTTTAGTGTACTGCCACTTATGTGGTAATTCATGGATATATGTTTTTTTTCCAAAGGGGATTACTATACATTTCTTGGCATTAAGCTTGACCCCATGGCTCTGGCACCAGGCGCCTGTTTCTATAAGGCCCTTTTGTAGAATATCCACTTCATTTGGGGATTCAGTAATGGCTCCCAGTTTGCAGTCATCTGCGAACTTTGTTAGCCAGAGTCCCTTAGTGTTGGCCTGTACTTCAGAGAAGTAGATGCCAAACAAGAGTGGTCCCAGGACTGAACCCTGAGGTACTCCACTTGTCACTTGTCTGGAGCTGGATTTGGAGTTGGCTATTTTTAAAGTCTGGGTTCTGTCAGTAAGCCAGTTGGCAACCCATCAAGTGACGTAAGGATTTATGCCCAGCTTAGTAAGTTTATCTATGATTCCAGAGTAGGGGATGGCGTCAAAGGCCTTGGTGAGGTCCAGATAGGCTGTGTGGACCACCTTACCCTCGTCCACAGCTCTGGAGACTGATTTGAAGAAGTCAATCAGATTCAGGAGACAAGATCGGCCCTTCACAAACCCAAACAGGGTGGGGTCCAGTGTTTGAAGGTTGCCAATGTCTTTGTTTATGAGTTCCATGATAATGCGTTCCATGCCCTTGCAGATCAGGCTTGTCAGACTGATGGGACAGTAGTTCCCGGGATCCAAGCAGATCTCCACTTGTGGAGTGGGATAACTGTAGCTCTGCACCACTCAGTGGGCACGAAGTCTGAGGTGAGGCTATGATTAAATATGACACTTAGGTGAGGTGCCAGTTCATTTTGTAGTTCATGTAGTACACAGCCTGGGATGTCATCTGGTCCCATGGATGCTTTATTCTTAGCTTTGGCGAATGCGGTTTCTACCTGTGTGGCCATGATTACCAGAATTTGGCAATCTTTTGGTATTGAGATGGGCCCATTAGGGGGTGAGAGGGGAGTGAAGTTGGCACTAAATCGATCTGTCAGGATACTGGCAATATCCTTGGGATCAGTATATTTAATGCCATTCTGTTGTAGCTCAGAGCAGATCTGAGCATTGCCATTTAGATTCTTGACATAACTATAGAATGCCTCGTGGTTGTCTTTGGAATGTTTGGCAATTTTATTTTCGTAACTAGCTTTTGATGATATTATGAGGGACCTCATCATCTTACTGAGGCTGGTGAGCCAGTTTTTTGCATCCTGGGATTTTTCTCTTTTCTGCAACAGTTTCTTCCTTCTGTTGTATAGTTTGTTTATAGCAGGGGCCACAGATTGGCTTCCTTTTTTTGGAGAAGAGCATCTTGGTTCTATTTGGGATGGCACGATTCATGCATGAGTGGATGTGCTCGTACAATGCCTTAATGTAGGATTTTGCAGTCGAACTTTCAGATCCCGTCTGCATGGGTGTCATGAAGTTTGTCACTTCTGATTTCAGTAGCATGAAGTTGGCTTTGGAGAAGTTTTTTAAGGAGGTTCCCTTACTAGGGAGTGGGGGTGGGATGTGGATGTCAAGGGTGATTTGCTTATGGTCAGACCTGACCAATGAGGGGGTGACCACTGGTGTGGAGCATCTACCTCCCATGTTGATAATGACCAGGCCTAGGATATTGGAGCCCCTGGTGGGACAATGGATTAGTTGATCCAGGGCGTTGGAATTTATGAATCCCAAGAACCATTGGGAAAAGGAGTTGGTACCTGAGTAGTTTTCCCAGTTAATGGCAGGGTAGTTGAAATCACCCAGTATTAGGGTGTTTGGTTGTATCTTAATATTTTCCAGTAGTGTTGGCCTGTACTTCAGAGAAGTAGATGCCAAACAAGAGTGGTCCCAGGACTGAACCCTGAGGTACTCCACTTGTCACTTGTCTGGAGCTGGATTTGGAGTTGGCTATTTTTAAAGTCTGGGTTCTGTCAGTAAGCCAGTTGGCAACCCATCAAGTGACGTAAGGATTTATGCCCAGCTTAGTAAGTTTATCTATGATTCCAGAGTAGGGGATGGCGTCAAAGGCCTTGGTGAGGTCCAGATAGGCTGTGTGGACCACCTTACCCTCGTCCACAGCTCTGGAGACTGATTTGAAGAAGTCAATCAGATTCAGGAGACAAGATCGGCCCTTCACAAACCCAAACAGGGTGGGGTCCAGTGTTTGAAGGTTGCCAATGTCTTTGTTTATGAGTTCCATGATAATGCGTTCCATGCCCTTGCAGATCAGGCTTGTCAGACTGATGGGACAGTAGTTCCCGGGATCCAAGCAGATCCCCACTTGTGGAGTGGGATAACTGTAGCTCTGCACCACTCAGTGGGCACGAAGTCTGAGGTGAGGCTATGATTAAATATGACACTTAGGTGAGGTGCCAGTTCATTTTGTAGTTCATGTAGTACACAGCCTGGGATGTCATCTGGTCCCATGGATGCTTTATTCTTAGCTTTGGCGAATGCGGTTTCTACCTGTGTGGCCATGATTACCAGAATTTGGCAATCTTTTGGTATTGAGATGGGCCCATTAGGGGGTGAGAGGGGAGTGAAGTTGGCACTAAATCGATCTGTCAGGATACTGGCAATATCCTTGGGATCAGTATATTTAATGCCATTCTGTTGTAGCTCAGAGCAGATCTGAGCATTGCCATTTAGATTCTTGACATAACTATAGAATGCCTCGTGGTTGTCTTTGGAATGTTTGGCAATTTTATTTTCGTAACTAGCTTTTGATGATATTATGAGGGACCTCATCATCTTACTGAGGCTGGTGAGCCAGTTTTTTGCATCCTGGGATTTTTCTCTTTTCTGCAACAGTTTCTTCCTTCTGTTGTATAGTTTGTTTATAGCAGGGGACCACAGATTGGCTTCCTTTTTTTGGAGAAGAGCATCTTGGTTCTATTTGGGATGGCACGATTCATGCATGAGTGGATGTGCTCGTACAATGCCTTAATGTAGGATTTTGCAGTCGAACTTTCAGATCCCGTCTGCATGGGTGTCATGAAGTTTGTCACTTCTGATTTCAGTAGCATGAAGTTGGCTTTGGAGAAGTTTTTTAAGGAGGTTCCCTTACTAGGGAGTGGGGGTGGGATGTGGATGTCAAGGGTGATTTGCTTATGGTCAGACCTGACCAATGAGGGGGTGACCACTGGTGTGGAGCATCTACCTCCCATGTTGATAATGACCAGGCCTAGGATATTGGAGCCCCTGGTGGGACAATGGATTAGTTGATCCAGGGCGTTGGAATTTATGAATCCCAAGAACCGTTGGGAAAAGGAGTTGGTACCTGAGTAGTTTTCCCAGTTAATGGCAGGGTAGTTGAAATCACCCAGTATTAGGGTGTTTGGTTGTATCTTAATATTTTCCAGTATGTTTAGAAAGGTGTAGTGAGAATCTTGGGGCATGGTGGGGGATCTGTAGCAAGCTACAATTTGGATTGCAGTCTTACCTAGTGTTAGTTGCACCTGGAGAATTTCAGATGCATTGTGTTGGGCAACTAGCCTGGAGGTGTGAATATCCTTGGTGAATACGGACACTCCACCTTTAGTGTTGCGGTCTTGGTTTTGTGGCCGAAAAGTATGGTAAGAGTTGTAGCCTGGTATTGCAGAGGTGCTCTCTGGAGCCTTGAACCAGGTCTCAGTTACTGCGCAGATATCGATGTTCTCCATTTTTAGGAGTGCCTCGAGAGAGTGCATTTTGAGGTTTAGACTTCTAGCATTGAGTAGCATTACCTTCAGATTTTGCATGCTTGTATCTGTTACAGTGGTGGTTTTATCATTCGAACCGTGCCTAAAAAAGACACTGTAGGTGTGGCAAGAGCTTTAGCCAGTAACCTGAATCCCAGGGGTGACAGGTGCAGACCATCTCTGGCAAAACATCGTGGTTTGTCGATCATGTCTTCCCTGGCAGACAGATACTGGATCCCCTTTGAATGACACCAGAAGCTTAGTCAGTTGTTGAAATCATTTTGTCCTTATAATGTGGTGTCATTCTGGGCAAAGGCTGGATGCTACTCAGGGCTAAGGTCATACCTACCTGGGCCACATGATTCAAGAGCTCTTCTATGTCTCTTTTCATGTAGTCCAGAGTCATATTTGTACTTGTGGAGTGACTTGAGTGCATGCGTGGTGATTTACATTTTGCGTGGTGATTTACATTTTGCTTTTTTTAATTTCTTCTATTTCCTTCTTTGTTACTTCTTTCATAAATATCCTCTTTTCCTCCTCTGTTATCCCCTGTAGATTAATTTAGTCTAACATTTTCTGGTTACGGTATCTTTCTCTGGGTCCCAATCTTCCCCTTTGTATAGTTCCTAAAACAAGCTCTCAGTTCTTCCAAAATACCCTCTGTTTCTTTTTTCTGTCCTTTCTTTCTTTGGATCTTGTAATTTTTTATAATTCTTTCCACTGTTTGTTGTCTGAGTCTTTGCACTAAATATTTTGTATTCGTAAGGCTGGTATCAAAGTATATTACTAAAACTATCTTTCTTTTTTCATTGAGCATGTCCAAGTGCTTTTCTAGTTTGTCTCTAGCCTGCTGGTGCTCTCTTTCCCAGTTGGACAGACCCCCTCCTCTCATTTAGTTGCAACTCGTCTAATATTTCCATTGCCTGCCTATATTTCTTAGTACTTTCAAACCATTGTTCATTGTTTGATTTACTATGTACATAATTTTATTTTTTGTCTCATTCCAGTTAGTGCATGCTTCATATGCTTTCATGGTGCTCTCTGCCAATTCACCTGTGAGCAAATTCCTAAGCCAGTCTTTAACTCATTCCTTCCAAGGGAGCTCTGGAAGTTTGCTCTGTAACTTCCAATGGCTGGAGCCAAAGCTTTTTGATAGAATCAAATTATGCCCTCACATTTTAAGCAAATATTCATATCCCTGGAATTACAGGGTTTAGTAAATAAGTGCAAGTGGCAAAATCTTCATCGCAAGCTATTTTTATAGTGGTAGTATTCTTTAGATTTTAGATCTTAAATTAGATTTTATAAATCACAGTAAACATAGAACTTAAGTGGGTTAACATTTTGTAACCAACTTATAATATCTCAGCATTCATTCATGATACACACACACACTATCAGCAGTATTTTTCTCATCCAGCTGACTGCTTTCATGTGAGGCTAAGCAGTTATGTCTATGCTGCCTATTTCTCAAGATATTTAGAAACAGATTAAATTTATGACAATAGAAATAAATATTATGTGAACAATGGTTAATACCTCTTTACCTGCACTAGACAGATGTCAGATATCAATACAGTTGTGTTTGCTGCTGTAAGCTTTAAGATGACATTTTTTAGTACTTTGTATGTAGCATGGTTTTGAAATTCTTAATGCAAATATGTACAAACAATATTTGATGCCTAGAGGCATCAGTAGGAGGTAAATGCAGGTGTTACTCAGCTGTATTGAGTTAAGCCTTTCTCTGTTCATTAGATATGTTGGAAAACATGAATGTCTCTGACCCTTGCCTGTCTCTCTTACTTATCCTGACTTCCACTGGCGCATGGTCCGACAGGGTCAGTGGATCGGTTACTTGATTCTCTTTCCATTCCTCTTAGTCCGCGGTAACATGTAAATGATCCAGCCACACCCATCAGTCATGCCAAACACTTTCATATATTTATTTAAATATCTTGCCTCTTTTCTCAATTTCGCTGCTCTGAGTCCCCTTGTCACTTCTTTTTTATCACAGATTATATTCCAGTCACCTCCCATGGGGCAAAGTTCCTCAGTCTGGGGTAAAATTTCTCCCAATATCTTTAAGTTGTTTAATCCCTGAGTTGGGGGTTATATAAACATTTACCAGCACTATTTTCTGTCCTTATATACCTTTCCCAAAAACATATCTACCTTACCTATCTGCTACGGTACTTTCTCAAATTATCTTAACATTTTTACTTACTTGTGTGAATGCAGCTCTTTTTCTTTCTCCATTCATGTGGGCCTCAAACCTTTCTTATTTTCAGCCCATTCTAAGTGTTTGGCTGTTTCATTTGATTATATGTTTGCAACTTCTCTCTACTCTCCTTTTTCAGCATGCTGTTCTTGTTCAATGTTTTTATATTCTCAACAATTTTTCCCAACAGTATAACTATATACAATTCGCCTTCCTTCATTCTTCCCACATTCACTGGAGAAACCTGTCAGTGTCCGATGTAGGGCATCCCCATGCTTAACCTATATTCTCGGTCCTCTTCCAGTTTGCTGTTGTTAATTTGTTAACCCCCTCCCGGCACAGTATTAATTATTTCTAAAACAAAATCAGAAAAACAGTAACATTTTCAATTCAGGAAGCAGAAAAGAGCAAAACATACTGGCCTGGGTACTTTAGCTCCTGAATTTCACAGTTTCACATATTCTACGTGTTACCCTGTTTTGTCTGTGTTTGCAATCAGTTTTTATATTTTGTTATCTATTACCCTAATCTTTTGTTTAATAATTTTCTTTACACCCTCCAAGTCCACCTGCATTAATATATGCTTACATTTACCAAGTGCATTTTCTCCTTGCAAGCTCCCTTGTGTGTTGTAGCCTACTCTATTTATCTAGTCCTTCAGCACTTTATTTGTGTTTTCACTCAGATTGCTTGTTTGCATCACCTTGCCTTCTATTTGTTGAGACAGTTCTTTCATCTACCACATTTTTTCCATCATTTACTGAGGGAACATGGGGAAATGCTTCCTAGTAGCATCCTAGTAGGTTGTTTGACCTTTTGCTGCATTCCTCTGTTTTCCACCACATCAGATGGTGCCTTGTCCAGTATTTTTGATCCTTGTTCTTTCCTGTGTATTCGTATATCGTCCAATGCCCTTTCATTTGATGAATAGGTTTTGACACTGTGAGGAGAAAAAAAAAACTCATAGGATAGCTTGGTATTTTAAGTTGACCCTCAGTCCATCCTGTCTATTGAGCCTTATTACTGGTATATAACCATTCATCTTTCATGACAATAACTGCACGTTTATTGAGATATTTACAGAAATATGAAAACATACACAAGTGTATAATTAGCAAACAAATAATGCTGGATATCTCAAGATGTGTAACTTACAGTGCAAATATCAATGATAGTTGAGTCTACTCAATGACAGTTTTCTTCAAAAAACATGTATGAAAAATAAATTTTAAGGTGCTAAAGCACTGTGCTGTTACTCTGATGCTTACTGTGTTGGATTTGAAGTCTTCTTAAGACACTCAGTGTTGCTGGTTGGATTCTGCTGAAATCAAAGTCTGGTTATAGTTGCATTCGCAGTCTGTTGCATACAGAAACTTGCAGAATATACACTGATGAGAGAATATACTTTGCAGCACCTGTCTTTAAGAGCAGTAACCAGTAACTTTTATAATAAACCACATGTACTTCTGTTGCAGCGTCAGAAAATGTTCTACTTTACTTCTCATATAGTACAGATGATGTGAGAGATATAACATTTACCTCTGGACAAATGTGTCCCTACCAATACCCCTAACATAACTGGATTTAATAAAGACTTTATATATATTTTTTAGTTAAACACTCCCTCTTGGTTTTGGAAAGATACTGCCTTGATGATGCAAATGCTGACACATCTGTTCTTGTGCAAATGCTGATAAGTGGAGAAAAGCATATTTTTAAGGAAATGCCTTGTGGATAAACACATGTTCTGTTTTTTTTTTACATTCTTGCCAAGTCTTTAAGAAGTCAGCTTTCTTGATGTGTGTGTAATACACTCATAAGTAAGTTCCTTATTTTTTAAGCCACAGTCATTTAGTATGGATGCTAATCACATATTACTAAACTCTGTTTCTGCATTTAAGCAAGCTTTATCTTATTCCTTATTTATGTTGCATATTTGTAGCAAAGTTACATTCAACCTTAAAACCTTGTTGAGCATAATATTACAATTCCCTCTTTTTATTTTAAAACATACTCAAAACACTTTATACTGATATATATTTTTGATCACATTAAGAAACAAAATCTTTAGTCTTCTTTTGATACACAAGTCAAAATGCAATTTTACATAGTTAATACAATTATATCAAGTATTACTACTAAAACTGAAAGTATTTAACAACTTTTTTTTACAGACCATTCTGTGAAAATATGTTATCAGTTATGAGCTGTGTCTGCTTTAGTTTTATTTTTTAACTTGATTAATTTATTCTTTTGCAATCACAGAATTTTATTTATGACTTAGAACTCTTTTATTAACTCTTTGCACCTGTTGAATCAACTCTTTACTTTTATTGATTATTTTATATCAAAAGATTAGATATAGACTAATACCTATAAGAGGCAAGAACTATGTGCTACTCCAAGCATATATACACTGCTGAAAATATATAGTTTCAATGTCATTTTAACCATAACATTGTGGTCATGTCTCTGAACTGCCCATTAACATCTTGGTAAAGTACTGAACTGGGCTTAGATAATAAATATTTGAATGCAATTATTTCAGTATATTTAATACTCGAGGATTTAAAAAAAAACATGATGTATATACTAAAGAATGGTATGTACATATTAGTCCATTAGCTGTATGAATACAATATTTAATTTTCCATTAACTGGGGTAACCAATAAGATTCCAACTTGATAATATTACAACTTGACAAATTACTTTTGAACTTATTACAATGTATCCTGTAGAGTATGTATTTACACAGACTGTTTGCTATTCATGCATTTCAATCTAGCAGCTATCCTGGACCCAATTCTTTTTTAAACATGGTTTTTCACACATATTTGTTACTAGACATTAATTTCATTTGTACTGGATTATTTTGGTATGGTGGTAGCATTGTTACCTCACAGCAAGAGGTTCTCCCGTTCAATTCTCAGCTTGGCTTGGGAGTGCCTTCTTTGTGGAGTCTGCATGTCCTCCCCGCGGTTGGGTAGCATTCGAAAGACATGCATGCATAAATGGGCATGCCTTCGTTGAAGGTTGGGTGTCGAGCTGGCACCTCGGTGTTTCGTAAAAATCTACTGCCAGTCATTAGCGGGCTGGAGTTCCGCTGTGGCGACCCCTTACCGGGAAAAAGCCAAAAGACAAACAACAACAACAACACAGTCCAATCTACAAATTTAGTAACATTAACATCAAGCAAAATCTTGGAAAATTCTTATGTTTCTTTAGAAGTATCTAGTGAAATTGCCACCAGAGGCAACTACATACCCAGAAATTAGAAACATTTATGCTTTTTGCATACCAACATTGTCTTACCAAAAACATATTAAAAAATAGTGACCATTCTTGCTCAATTTTTACATATCTTTACTCACTCTTGCATAGCTTTAATAAAGCAATTTTAAGTCATCTCTTGTATAGCTTTATAGTTTAACAGGTTGTAAATACAATTTAATACTAAACAATACAATAATGTTGAGCATAATATTCCAATGTAAGTTTTCTCTTAATGTCATGCAACAGTTTGTAATTCATTCGTATTTCTGAAGTATTAAGTAAATATGGAAATATTGCTTATTTGTATAATTGCTAGAAGAAACTAGCAGTATGTTCAGTATAGTGTGATATAAATCAGCACTGGCAGTGAATTTTCCCATTTCCCACTTAGATGTTTCACACCATGCACCTCAATAACATGTAGGTCTCAGTTATGAAAATATGAACATAAACTGGAAAATATGGATAATAAGTGGCAAACAAAGATTCATTTCTCCACTGCAGGACATCCTAGACTAATCATCTTAGTGTCATTTTTTTAATAACTCCATGCCCTTTCTAATACTGCCTATTACTAACTGGTAAGTTACTTAGTTAAAGAAGCCAGACCCAAAAAAGTTGTGGATGCTGTAAGGCAGTATGGGTATGAACTGGATGTATACATAAAAGGCATTTTATTATTTTTTGTAAACAACAAACATCTTTTGTTAAATTATCATATATTACATATGCAATCATGCATTTATACAAATGAAAACAAACCATTTTGACATAATTTTAGTTGCAAACATTTTACATCAGTTATAATCTATCCAGTCATTTCAGTCAAACAGTATATACCTCATTCAAATTCTGCCATTGTTTAAACCTCGTTCCTCCTCTGCATGCATTGTTACCACAATTCCCATTTTTTATATGTAATTTGCTCCTGCCCTTTTCTAAAGATCCCAATTCCAGTTGTTTTGTCTCTGTTACTACAGTCACAAGTTTTAATGCAGTTGGTTTAGACATTGATTTCCATTTTCTAGCAATTGCTTTTTTGGCAACCACTATAATTAGACTCAACAAGGCCTTACTATGTCTAGGCTATTTTGATTCTGTATCATAACTCAAGAAAATAATTTCCTTAGTTACACCAGTTTGCTCACCCATTATGTCTGACAGGGAGTAGTCTGCAGGGAATCATTAAAGTCTGTGTTTACACTCCCAAAAAATATGATTTTATGTTGTCAGTATTTTCATTCTATCCTCAACTGATGGGTTTGGATCAAACCCCTTGCATCCAACTCGGCCACTGCTAAAGTTCATGGCAATCAAAAACTCTTGAGCTTCTCCCTTACCCATAATGCACCAACCCCAAGTACCTCAGATCTTGTTTGCTGCTTTACGTGGTGACCATTACTCTTGAGCAGATAAATGTTTTAAGTTAGTGAATTTATATAATTTCTTAGCTATTTTTTTTAAATTCTTAGGTTTCCTTTATTCCTTACCTTATCACTTCACATATCATCCCTTTTACTGGTTAAAATATCTATTCTGTTACTTTTCTTCCTTCCATACCTACCCTTGGGTACTATTGTTAGCATTCCTTTTCCCTCTTCTACATTTAGTGTAGTCTCTTTTATTACCATTGCTGGTAATTTTTGTATTTTTTTGTATATTTCTTAAAAAATGACTACTACTAATAATAAAAATAATAATGTGAAGTTGTTAAATCTCGCTGTTTATTCTCACTGATGGGTTCGGAGCTGATCCTCGACTCTGACACGACCGATAGCAAAGCTCAAGGTTTGCCAGTAGCTCGAGACCAAGCCCCTTATCCCACAATGTACTGCTGGAATTACCTCAGATCTAGTTTGCTGCGGCAAGAGAGATCTCAGTGATCCAGCTAGCTCGGACCATTTTTGGAAAAAACAACAGTAAGTCTATATAAAAAGTTTTCCTTTTTGTTTAAAAAATGGTGTGTGTTAGTATTAGGTCTTTTCATAATATAATCTATAGTTTCAATAGTTATAAATAGTTTAAAAGTTAGTGCCTTGTTGGCTTCTTCGTTTGTGTGGGCCTTTAGCCCTATTTACTCTTATTAATCTTTATAATAGTCAGGCTTTTTTTCTGTGGGCCTCTTTAGCCCTATTTTTCTAATCTATAATTACATTGTTATAGATAGTGCCCGGATAGGGCTTAGTTGTTTGTGGATCTTTACAAGTGAGTAAGGACTTTATTACCTTTTGCAGTTTACTGTTTGTTTTATTAAATATGTCGGATGAAAAGGAGAAATCCCATCCTAAATCGGGATTTAAAAAATGCCCAGATTGTGGGCAGAAAATGCCCGTCACTGATGGACACATTCAATGTGTCTACTGTCTGGGGGCTAAGCACCTCCAAGACACCTGCAGCATTTGTCACTCTTTTTCTTCAAGAGTCATCTTGGAGAGAAGGAGGAAACTTATAGACAGGGAATTGCTACAGCAATCTTTTTCTGAGGTGTTGAGTAGCCATGAGGGTACTAGTACGTCCTCCAAATCCTCAAAATCCAAATCTTCAGACAAAATGACAAAAAAGGAAAACATTTCAGAAGGAGGGTCATTGGTTCCACAGACATCAGAACCGAGTGTACCTTTGATTCAGAGCCAGCTTTCGGTATTGGAGCCAGTCTCTGAAGTTCCTTCTTTCCCTCTGCTCCAATCAGCATCTTTGGTGCATTCAGCTAAGTCCTCAGTCAGCCTTTCAGATTTGGACATGGATCAGCTAGTGCAGAAGCTTTTACAGACACCAGGACTTGCCAAAGTTTTGTCGGCCCCGACCAGCTCGTCGGTGCCAAAGACCATGGAGACGGATTTGTCTACTCCTCCTACAAGCCGTACTGGACTCTCAGAGCCGAAGGAAACTGAACCCTTGGTTGTTGAACCCTTGGAGCCGATACCCGCATCAGTGTTATTGGCTCCATCTACTCGGATGTCCTTGGCACCGACCGAGGACTCTAGGAGCCGACACTCTCCCGTCAGGTCCGAGGAGGATAGTCGAAGCGATTTGTCTGTGCCGACTCTTCCTCTCGCGGCTTCGGCTCAGATGAGCTCATCTCCTACCTCGGGCTCGGAGCCCAGGGTTTCAGTGCGGGAGGTCGGACGGTACTCTCGGGTCCGTCCACTCCTTCTCGTTGGAGGCATGGTGCCTTCGATGCTATGAGGAGAGTTTTGTCTCCAAAGACAACATCAGCATCAGTTCAGCTTTCCCTCTCCCCTCAAGCTCCTGTGTCTGCTTCTCCATCTACCGGTCCCTCTAAGCGTAGAGACCCCGAGCCTCAAGTACCCCCACAGGGCATCCCCTACTCTTCTGAGACCTCCCCAGATCCCCACACTGAGGAGGTGCCCAGGAAGAGATTGTGCAAGACGAGGCACTTAGACTCCCCACAGGAGTCCTTGACATCTGACATGGACTTAGATGAGTCAGAAAGGTCCCCTCAATCCCCCTCTGAGGATATCTCCTTTGGAGAGATACTAGAGATCCTTAGTCAGAGGGGCGATTGGCAGTCCAAGACCCCTACTGAGGATGAGTCCATGCTCTTGAAGGCTTTTGGGTCTCAACCTTCCACTTCTTGGGTGTCTCCGACTTATGACAACTCATGGAACTGATTTCTCGTAAGGCATGGGAGTCACCGGAGGCCATGGAACCTGTTCCTTGTAAACCCAATAAAATTATGTCTGCCCCAGTGGACAAGCCATTTTTGACAAAGGGAGTGCCTGTTGATGCCATGGTGGTAGCTGCAGCCACCAAAAAGAAAGTATCTGAGACATCCACCTCTATCCATTCCCCTAACAGAGATTCTGGGGTCATGGATATATATGGGAAGTGCATGTTTAGTTCAGCGACATTTTCTCTGTGATCACTGAACTACTTAACCCATTTTACGAGATTAGAGAGAGACCTCCTGAAAGAGCTAGGAGATACTCTCCAGGGTACGGTAGCTGCAGGGGTGGCCAACAAAGTCAATGCCCAGCTCGCTACCCTAAACTCAGTGGTAAACTTGGCCATGCATCTCATATCCTATGCAGCTGATGGTTCGAGTAGAGCTGCTAGTTCGGGCATTACTCTTCGAAGACAAGCCTGGATGCATCTCTGTTCCTTTGCGGAACCCTTTACGTCTTCCTTTATTAATACCCCATTTGATGACTCATCACTGTTTGGGCCCAAAGTAAAGGAAACTTTAACCAAGTGTGAGCAGGAAGGCAAGACCTTATCTGCCGTTGGAGTCCATTTTTCAACCCCTACTCGGCCCTACCCCAAAGGCTCTAGGGGAGGGAAAATGTGGTTCCAAAAAGCGCAGGCAGCCTTTCAGGACACACATGGAGAAACCCCCTCTAGAGGCAGAGGAGGGGGTTATAACAGAAGACGCTGCCCCCTTGGCAGAGGCGGTACGCAGAAACAGGGTGACAGGGGTCAGTTCTCTGGTCAGCCCTACCAGAGCCCCTGAAAGGGGGCCCGACTGTTCGGCTCTGGAGGCAGTCTGAGGTCGCTTGTCTTTGTACCCAGAAGCCGGGCTAAACATAACATCAGATACTTGGGTACAATGCATCATTTCCAGAGGATATGTCATTCAGTTCTCTTCCTCTCCCATTCCTGTAAAGAGAATCCCAGATGTTCCACCCAATCTCAGGGAACAAGCCATCGTAGAGGTCCACAGATTGCTAGAAAAAAAGAGTCATCCAACCAGTCCCAGCAGACCAAGTTGGATTCGGAACTTACTCAAGATTCATTTTGGTACCAAAGAAAACAGGGGACTGGAGACCTATCTTGGACCTCAGCAGACTCAACCAGTTCATAAAGAAAGAGAAGTTCTGAATGGTCACGCTTCAGTCCATTCTTCCCTTCTTAGGGAAAGGCGATTGGATGTGCTCCATAGATCTCAAGGACGAGTACTATCATATAAAGATGAACAGACACTCCAGAGATCGTCTGCGCTTCCGACTGGGAGCCAATCATTACCAGTTTCAAACCCTGCCCTTTGGTCTCACTACAGCCCCCAGAGTGTTCACCAAATGCATGGCAGTGGTCACGGCTCACCTGAGACGTCTAGGATTCCAGGTGTTTCCATACCTAGACGATTGGCTCCTAACCGCTGCCACCAGGCATCAATTGACTCAGGCAACACAATACACTCTGATACTCTGCCATCAATTGGGCATTACAATCAGCTTCAAAAAGTCTGCCTTATCGCCATCGCAGCATACTGTTTTTATAGGAGCAGAATTAGATACCTCAACTACCACTCTATGTCTCCCTATCGAAAGAGTCTCTCTTCTCTGCCAAAACGTCAGCTTACTGGTGTCAAAGAACAGAGCTACAGCAGCAGAGGTATTGAAAGTACTAGGTTTGATGGTGGCAGCAATCCTGGCTATACCACTCGCAAGGATGCATATGCGAATTCTTCAATGGCTCCTCTTTGCTCAGTGGTCTTACCAGAAACTACCGATGCACCACATGATTCTCATCACGGATTTTTGCAGGAGAGACCTTCTGTGGTGGTTGATGTCTCTTCATGTCACAATTGGAAGACCCTTTGTTCTCCCACCCCAGCAGCCACTGTGACCACAGACGCTTCCCTGATAGGGTGGGGGAGCATTTTCAGGGAAATACTGCCCAAGGCACATGGACAGATCAAGAATCACAAGCGGTACTTCTGGCATTACAGTACTTTCAGGACTCTCTTCCTCTAGGAACTATTGCAATTCAGACGGACAACATGTCAGTAGTCTGGTGCTTGAACAAACAAGGTGGAACCAAGTCTTACCCCCTTTGTCGAGAAAACCTCAGAGTCTGGCAATGGGCTGTGTCGTCTTAGCATTTTCTATTAGCAACGCACATCCTGGGGAAATCCAACATGATAGCAGACAAGCTAAGCAGGGCGATATTGCTCCCTCATGAGTAGTCTCAAACAACAGGTTGCTGAGTTGATTTTCTGCAAATGGGGCCAGCCTTGCTGCGACCTTTTTGCCAGCCACATCAATTCAAAATGCAGAAGCTACTTTGCCCTAATACTACTTCCCGGTCATCCCCCGAGAGATGCACTTTTACACGATTGGCCCCCAGGTCTCCTTTATGCATTTCGACCCATCCCATTAGTATCCAGATTTTTACAGAAATCAAAATCTCTGGGGAAGGACTGTTATACTCATAGCCCCCTACTGGCCCTGACAGATTTGGTTTCCATTTCTCCACCATCATCTGTTGAAAGGTCCATGGATCCTGGACCCAGTTCCAGACCTTCTGACGCACCCGTCAGGGGACCTTCATCCTTCACTGCAGTCCCTGAAACTGGCTGCTTGGCTAATCCACTCCCCCTAATTCCCAGGCTTCATTCAATTTCAGAAGATACAAGACAAATTCTCTTGTCTTCTCACAAGCCATCTACCAGGAAATTATATGCCAGTAAATGGAAAAGATTCTCAATTTGGGCCAACACACAGAACATTGACCCGTTCCGAGCTCTGCTATCTTCTATTTTAGAATTTTTGACAAAAATTTTTAAGGAAGGAGCAGCAGCTGCTATAGTTCAAGTTCAGTTAGCTGCCATCTCAAATTTTCACCTTGGTTTTGGTAGCTCAAATGTTATGGGCCATAAATTATCTAAGACTTTTCTTAAAGGCGTTCTTCATATGAGACCTCCGATCAGAATTCCCTATTCTCCCTGGAATTTAAACCTTATGCTGTCTCAAATTATTCTTCCTCCTTTTGAACCAGCACCTTTTTGTGATCTCAAATTTTTATCCTGGAAAACAATATTTCTTGTGGCCATTACTTCTGCCCGCAGAGTGTCAGAACTTCAAGCATTATCTATCAGACCACCTTACATGATTTTCCATGCTGATAGAGTATCTCTCAGAACAAACTCCTCATTTTTGCATAAAGTCTGTTCTGAATCAAATATCAATCAGGTCATTGAGCTGCCAGTCTTTTTTCCCAACCACTCTCGCAAATTGGAATACATGCTGCACAAACTTGAGGTTCACAGACAGCCCAGATTTTATCTTGACAGAACTAAGGATATTAGAAAATCAGATCAACTTTTTGTATCCTTTTTGGAAGCAAGAAAAGGCAATCCAGTGGCTAAAACAACCTTATCTTAATGGTTATCCGATTGCATATCCTTTGTTTATGAAAATGCGAGCATGCCATTAACACACAAACCTAAGGCTCATTCTACCAGAGTCATCTCTACTTCTTCTGCTTTTCAAGCTAAATTGCACCTTGACAATATTTGCGCTGCAGCCACTTGGTCTAAGCCTCATACCTTTATCATGCATTACAAAGTGGATAAGGCTTCAAGGGACAGGTCTTCCTTTGGTTCTATGGTACTGAAGAACATACCTCCATGAGCCACCCAGGACTCAGGGTGTTAGGGACGCTACCCATCAGTGAGAATAAACGGCGAGATTTAACAACTTCACATATAGAAGTTATGTACTTACCATAGCATTCCACGTGAGTTGTTTATCTCGCCTTTATTCTCATGTCCCTCCCTCCTTCCCCCTCCTGGCTGACTGTTGACTTAGAGGCTAGTACCATCCTGGTTATTCAATATTTCTTCTTCCCCTTTGGGAAGTGTTCTTGGTAGAAATACATAAAAGGGTATGTATATGTTTGTGTGTGTGTGTGTGTGTGTGTGTGTGTATATATATATATATATATATATATATATATATATATATATATATATATATATATATATATATATATATATGTAGATACTGTTACTCACAGCAAACAAGATCTGAGGTAATTCCAGCAGTGCATTATGGGATAAGGGGCTTGGTCTCAAGCTACTGGCAAACCTTGAGCTTTGCTATAAGTCATTTCGGAGCCGAGGATCGGCTCCAAACCCATCAGTGAGAATAAAGGTGAGATGAACAACTCACATGGAACATTATGGTAAGTACATAACTTCTATTTTTTTTCTGTCTGGTACTTTCATCAAAATCTGGTTGTTTCCCTTTAAGTTTCTGTCTTGTTTCACTTATGGCAGAGAAAGAGGAAGACCCATCTGGGTTTAAAAGATCTCAGAAGTATGGGCACAAAATTCCATTTTCTGATGCCCACACGTTATGTGTATACTGCCTTGGACCTCTTCATCTACAAAACAACTGCTCTGTTTGTCATGGGTTTAATCCCAGAGCTCTAGAAAAGAAAAAATAAGCTAATTCTAAAAGGGTTGCTTCCTTTCTGTTTTGAAGAGGCTTTATCTGGAGTTATGTCACCAAAAAAATCTAAGAAGTCTATGTCTCCTTCTCCGAGTCCTTTGACTTCTTCTTCCATGGCTTCAGAGCAATCGAGAAAAAGACCTCAGTCAGATCTGACCTCTCCATCAGATCCTAAAAAGAAAAAGTCAAAATTATCGGATTAGACCTCAACATCAGAGCAAAGCAGAGAAAAAGAGAATTATGGGATGTGACCTTAATATCGGATCCAAGAAAAAAAAAAAAAGCATTATCAGATCTGACTTCTTCGGATCTAGTAAAAACATTAACCAATCCAACTACTCCTTTGAGCATTACTTACTTGCCAAGAACCAGGTACTCCTCTTCTGTGGACCCAGTTCCCCAGGGTCCCCTCACTCTTTCTGGAGAGACCCAGGTCCCCCTCTGTAATTTTAACTCATTTTTCCAGGAGCTTAATGGAAGAAGATGTGAAAGGAGTGGTGGGAACGATTCTGTTCATGCAGAGTCTGATGGGTACTTTACCCACTCCTACCCCATTAGATCAGGAGGTCTGCTCTTCTAGCATACCCCCTTTTACCAGTTCCTCCTCTGATTCCTTCTATTGTCTCAGAGTCCTTGTATCCAAGTCATCTGGATCCATCTGACTTGGATCCAAAGATACCTTTATCCTCTGATCCAAAGTTTGCTCAGAACACTTTGGTTCAGTGGGAATGGTGAGTTGTTGGAGACGTAGCTTCCCTGTTGGGTCCAAGGTGTTGGAATCAACTCCAAAGTTGTTGGAGCCATCTCTGTGCCTCAGAGCCTCAGCACAGGTTAGCTTGGCTCTGGCTTCTGCCTCAGGGGGATTGTCTTCGGAGCAGGGAGAGACAACTGTCCAAAAGCTTGCCTTTTCAGATCTAAGGTCCTCTTTCTCTCTCTCTCAGGGGAGGCCTGTCTTTGAGGCTATGGAGAGATCATTGTCTGCCTTGGCTACACAGATGGTTCCTACCCCCTAGATCTTCAGTGTGCAGCCTTGATGTCTCTGCACTCAGAGTCTCATCCCACCTTTCCACAGGGACACCCAGTACAGAAACCCCAGGCTTCCCATCAGGGTATCCTCACTTCTTCTAATACCTACCCAGAGCATCCCACTGAGGAAGTCCCTAAGAAGACATGTAAGAGGAAGGAATTGGACTTCCTAGATGACTCTATCACAGAAGATACAGACTTTGATGAAAGTGAAGGGTCCCCATGGTTACCTCCTGAGGATGTCTCATTTGGAGACATCCTTGAAACCCTAAGGCAGAGAGGTGGCTGGATGGCCAGCAACCCTTCATCTGATGAATATGTATTCCTGGAGGCTTTTGGTACTGGCCCATCTACCTCCTGGGTAACTGTGCCCACCACTGAGCTCATTGAGTTGATCTCCCAGTGGGCATGGAAGGATCCTGACACTACTGAACCTATACCTTGGAGACCAGAAAAAATTATGGCACCACCTATGTACAAACAGTTTTGGGGAAAATGGGTGGCCATTGATGCCATGGTCATAGCAGCAGCAACTAAAAAGGAACTTTCCATGGAGAGTTCCACTGTTCATCCCCCCAGCAGAGAAGTGCAGGTGATGGAGAGGTTTGGGAAGCATGTTTATGCTTCAGTGACCTTTGCCTTAAGGTCACTGAATTATTTGGCAGATTTCACAAGGTTACAGAGGAATTTGATTAAGGAGCTCTCAAATACGCTTTCAAGATCCATTTCTGAAGAAGTACAATTATCCGTGACTTCTCACTTGGCAACCTTGCAATCTATTTCCAATTCTTCCATGAGGCTCATTTTGCATGTAGCAGAAGGAATCTCAAGAGCAGCAGGTTCAGGCATTTGTATGAGGAGGCATGCCTGGATGAGCTTATGCTATTTTGTGGAGCCCTTCAAGTCTTTGGTTGTCAATGCTGCTTTTGACAGCACATCTTTGTTTGGCCCCAAAATGAAAGATACATTATCCAGGTGTGAGAAGGACAGAAAGACCCTGTCTGCTGTGAGCATACATTTTTCAACCCCTCAAAGATCCTTTTCTAGGAATCAATGAGGCAGTTGAAAGATGTGGTTAAAGAAATCCCACGGATCTTTCCACAACACACACGGAGGAAGTTCCCCCTGGGACAAAGGGGGGAACTCTAATAGTAGATGCTGCACCCACAGCAGAGTTGGTCAACAAAACCAGGGGTCCAGAGACTCTGACAGACCCTTCCAGCATTCCTGAAAGGAAACCAATTCCCCTTCTCTGGAGGCAATCGGGGTCAACTATCCCTGCACCAGAGAGCTTGACTAGAAATAACAACAGATACTTGGGTGCAAAGGATAATTTCCAGAGGTTATACAATAACCTTTTTCTTTCTCCCTTCCTCCTCCAATTTCAAGAAAAATCCCCAATGTTCCACCAGTCAGAGGGAACAAGCAACAATCCAGGTACAAAAGCTGCTAGAAAAAAGAGTAATCCAAGAAGTCCCACCAGACCTGTTAGAATCCAGAACTTACTCCAGATTCTTTTTAGTGCCAAAGAAAACAGGGGACTGGAGACCAATTTTGGATCTCAGCAATATAAACAAGTCAGTTCAATGCACCAAGTTCCAGATGGTCATGGTTCAGTCTATTCTCCCTTTTTTGGGCAAGGACAACTGGATGTGCTTGATAGACCTTCAGGATGTGTACTATCACATAAAGATGAACAGGCGATCCAGAAGGTTTTTATGCTTCTGGGTGGGAGCCAGTCATTACCAGTTCAGAGTTCTGCCCTTTGGTCTCACGACAGCCCCCAGGGTGTATACTAAATGTATGGCAGTAGTAGCAGTTCAGTTGAGACTGCAAGGATTCTGATTATTTCCGTTTCTAGATGACTGGCTCATTAACACCCTGAACAGGCATCAGTTATGTGAATTGGTTTACCCCACCCAAGTATTCTTCTGCATTATGCATGTTTGAAAACCTGCTGTGTAAAAAAGTTGAGTTTGAGTATTGTACATTTGTTCATTTGAAAAAGCATTTCAACTTACTCTAAATGGTTAGCTTTGAAACTTGAAACACCTTCAAGAAAATTTAAATGATTTTGTGTTTACCCAGGCTGATAATATGTTACTATGGTTAATAAATTGTTGTTGAATGAAAATTATTATTTGAAATTGGTTCATAACTCAGTTGCTACATTTAATTTGCAACTGTTACAAATTTTGTAGAGGGGGAGAAAAAATAGGTTTCCTTACTGCTCATGATGTTAAAAAGTTACATGTTTCTAAACCCCTGGACCCTTTTTATGGCATTCCAAAAGTGCATAAAGATTTATTTGACCCTACCGGAAGACCTATAGTCTCTGGAGTTGATTCATATTTGCAGAATGATGTAGGAATCTTTTCAGATTCCCATTTAAAGGAATTTCTGTCTCATGTTCTGGCACATATTAAAAATATTGGAGAACTTTGTAATGTCATTTATTGGGTATGTTGGCCGAATTATTATTTTTGGGTCACTATTGAAGTTAGTTCTTTGTATATGAATTTACAGTTGAGATGGGGTTTGGATGCACTTCAGAATGTCATGGTGAGGGACCTCATACCTTGTTTTAGGTTAGTTTGTTGGAATTTTGCCTCACACATAATTATTTTCATTTTGACAAGGAGATTTTTCTTTAAAAGAAAGGAACACCCACGGGAGCCCTTTTTGCTCCCTCATATGCTATTATTTATATGGAAGAGTTTCAGAAGAAATTTTTTGTAAAACAAAATTTCTCAGAACATGTCATTGTATATAAGACATATATTGATGACTTATTTTGGATTTCTAAGGGGCAGGTTTCATAACTAGTTCAATATATGATGAATTAATTGTGAACAGTCATGGTTTAAAGTTTATTTTTGAGTTTAATAAGGTTTCTATTAATTTTCTGGGTGTGGATCTTTACATTGACTATAATAATGAGGTTCAGTTTAAAGCTTGCAGAAAGTTGACTGCAGTCAACTACTTTTTGCATGCCTATAGCATGCATCTCCCCCCATTTGATCATACCCCTACCATATGGGGGATTTAAACATATTTTATTGAACAACTCAACTGACAAATTTAGGGAGAAAAATCTTTTGGAGGTAAGAAAAATGCATTTAGATTGGGAGTATTCCAGTGAGCTGTTAAATTATGCCAGGAAGAAGACTGGAAGGGAATTTTGATAATCACCACAGTAAAGATATGAGGAGCAGTTTGGGGTACTTAGTTTGAGGTAATAGTCACAAGAAAATCTATTTTATCACAAGATTCTCCCCCTTTTCTGATATTTTAAGAAAAAATAGTTTTGGATCTATGGCATGTTTATTTAGACAAAATGGTTGGTGGCGTATTTCCTAATCATGTTACATTTTTCATATGGAAATTTTTTGAATTTAAAGGAGCTTTTGAATTCTACACCTAGGCAGAATTTGACCCCACTGGGGAATTTTGGGTATTCTGGACCCTTTGGATCTTTTGCTTGTGGGCATTGTAAGGTGTGCTATAAAAATCAGAAATTTGTTAAACACTAATATTAATGGTAGGAGGTTTATTTCTAGGGATTAGTTCAATTGTGATTTGTGTGGTGTCATTTATATCATAGGTTGTGGCTGCAGTTCCATTAAGTGGTATATGGGGCAGACTAAGAGAAAAGTTAAGGTACGCATTATCAAACATTTGGGTGAAATTAGGAACAGCAATCTTAATAGCACTGTAGCAGAACATTTTCATAAGGCTCATTCAGGTTCAGACGTTAATTTTTTCTTAGTGTTCTGGTTCAACCTTTCTTGTATAGAGGTCAGGATTTTGATAGCAAGTTAAATGAATTTGAAAGCAATAGGACGGTCAATTATAAGACATTACATCTGAGGGGCCTCAATTTAGAAGTCAATTTGAATTTTTAATGTTATATTTTATGTTTATATTATCGGATTTTGTAATTCTGGTAGTATATTGTGTATGATTTTATTTACTCCTAGAGTATGTTATAGGATTTATTGTAATTTGCACATTGACGGCATGTTAAGAATTTAAATTGTTTAATTATGTATGTAATGATTGATTGGGTTCCACCTTTATAAAAGTTGGTTTGGTGCAGTGGTTTTTATCCTGAGAAGGAGAAATGCTGAGGTACCAGATGCACTGTTCCTCTTTATATTAAAACAAGTTGATAGTACTGCTTGACTCATTTTGTTGTTTTTTTTTTTGTCTTATCATCTGTTTGGAAGGTATTTATTATATAAGTTAATAAAGGTAAGAGATCTAGTTCACCAGATATCTTCTCATCTGGGGATAACCATAAACTATGAAAAGTCCCAACTGGAGCCAATTCAAAACTTGGAATTTATAGCAGCACTATTCAATGCAAAGTCAATGACAGCCTCGCTGCCTTTGTCAAGGGTTCAGACTATATGATCACAGATCAGAAAAATAATCTGCAGTACCAAGATTTCAGCCCACTTGGTCCTTCAAGCTGTAGGATCAATGTCAGCACCAATGACACTAGTACCTTTAGCCAGGTTTTATGTGAGGATTCTACAGCAGCACAGTGGTCGATAGTTTACCAACCCATGTCTACTCCAATACGAATCACCCACACATGCAAGAGAGATCTCAAGTGGTGGATTCAAACAGACCAGGTTCTACAAGGCTGTTCATTCACTCCCCCTCAGCCCAAGGCCATAGTGACTGTGACGCCCATCCACTGGCCCACTAATCAAGAAGCCTCAATCCTCACCAATAACACCAGTGAGAGATGTGCACATTGGGAGGATGAACAGTACCCACACAGTAAAGTACAATTTCCCTTAAGAGCACACAGAGATCACAGTCAGTCTGGGGCTGGTTTCCCTCTCTCTCTCCAGATCCCCTGTAAGACTCTCCACTGGCACAGCTATAGGGTTCAAATTTCAGCTGAATGGGCAAGCCAAAACCTCCAGCACCCTGTCTGTCCAACCGGTGCTTTGTGTCCCTGCCCAAGTAGCTGAGACACACACACTTTGAGATTAGATTTATATACAAGCAGACACTCCTGGGAAAGGCTGGTACAGGTTCACTAGCTGTGCCCCCTTCTGCCCAGACAATACGATAGTACCACCTGCCACCAACCACCCTTATCATCTACTATAAAGGCCCTTACTAAAGGGTGTCCAATTCTACTGTGTAATGTTACTGTTATCCAAATAGTGTGTGACCAAGGCTAAGGCTATTTAGGAGTGGCCTATACAGTGTCACCAAATACACGCAAATAGACTAAAAATTCAAATATCTCTACACAAAATCAGCCACCATTAATAGGTTTAAATATATTTAATATTAAATAATAAAAGCACAAGACAATGCTCTTTAACTCAGTACAGTGACAGAGTTCAGAAATCACAGGAAATACTTTAAAATAATATAGTAGGACAGTCTCACATAAATATATAAAATATCTAATTAATCTTGCTATATTCCTATCTCTAAGAGAAACTAAATTCTAAATAACTTACTTACAGAACAAGACAAAATGCTGGTGAGATGATGTGTTCAGGTTCACAAACAAATACAAAATGCATTCTCTTTCTCTGAGAGATAGTTCTTAAATAAATAATACACATTACTGTTGGGTTAGCTAGATGACATCATTCTTGTCACCCCTGCATCAGTTCCCAGGCTAACAGGAACCTAAAATTTAACAGGCATCTGTGAATAATACTTATCTCTCAGAAACTGACAATTCTCTCTTTGAAGCTTGCCAGAAACTGGAAGTCGTAAAACGATTACTTTTGAAACCTGTAATTACCTCTGTTTCCAGACAATAGGAAAGCCTACAACTCTAGACATTGTGTCTGCTTTGAGCTGAAACAGAGATAACAGTGTCATAAACAAGTTCCACTTATTTTCTTAGAGTTTGCAACTTAACTCTGTATGTGCCAATTTCTACTATGAAACCATACATTTGCATTGACATATTGTTTATACACGTCTGCTCTTTTCCAGCAGGGTGCACTGTGGTTACATTTTCGAAGATCAGCACATAACACAGTTTTCCTACATGTGCAAGACAAACATACAAATCACATTAATATTTACGAATGACAAGGATTATTTACAAAATTCTATCTAGCTGGGCTGGCAGCATCTTGGTTTAACACATTTCTCCCCCCAACGAAAACTCAAGCTAGTTTTTCAAGTGTCCCTTCAGAAACAATTGAGAGGGTTGAGCCTATCTTGGAATACATTACCCCATTCCCTGTCTTGAGATTCCAGTTGCCTTGGCATTGCTGACCTTAGTACCATGCTGCACTGTCCCATCATATGCCTGCAACTCTAGGCTCCACCATAGTGATTGGGGGTTTTCCTGGCTGGCTCCATGTAGCCATAGATCCTCCTCAGATTCCTCCTGCCTTGTACTGAAAATACCCAGGACAAGGGCCTCCCTATCATGGTAAGGTTTCATCATGTTAACATGGTACAATTTCTGCCTCTGCCTCCTGCCTAGCAGTTCTACCATGTAGTAAACATTGCTGAACTTAGTTGCCAGCTTGTAGGGTCCCTCCTAAGCTGTCTGCAGCTTGTTGTGTCTGACAGGAATGAGAACCTTTACCTGCTGCCCTACAGCATACTCTCTAGCTCGAGCATTCCTGTCATACCAGACCTTTTTCTACTGTTGGGCTTCTGCCAGGTTCTCCTGGGCCAAGCCCATGAGTTCCCTGAGCCTTGTCCTGAGGTTTAGGACACATGCCACAACAGACTCCTTGTGATATTCACACTCACCCTCCCACTCATCTCAAATTAAATCTAGAGGCCTCCTCACCCTATGCCCATACAGCAACTCAAAGGGAGAAAAACCTGTGGATTCCTGGGGAACCTCTCTGTAAGCAAACAACAGATGGGGCAAATATTTGTCCCACTCCCTCTTAAACTGGTCTGCAAATGCCTGTATCATGGACTTGAGTGTAGAGTTTAACCTCTCAGCAAGACCACTAGTCTGGGGATGGTAGGGGTGGTCTTTAGGTGCTTCACCCCACAATACTTCCACAGACAAGCCAGCAGGTCTGACATGAAATTGGCACCCCTGTCAGTCAGTATTTCTTTTGGGAAACCTACCCTGCTGAAAATCTGTAACAAAGCATTTGCCATCTTTTCTGCCTTGATGGAGGACAGAGCCACTGCCTCAGGGTATCTTGTAGCATAATCTACTACCACTAGGATATACTTTTTCCCTGTGGAACTTGGGATACTCAGAGACCCCACAATATCCATATCTACCCTCTGAAATGGCTCCTCAATCACAGGCAAAGGCATCAAAGGAGCTTTCATCTTGTCTCCTGCCTTGTCTACCTTTTGGCACTGCTCACAGGTCCCACAGTACCCTGTTACATCTCTGGAAATTCCAGGCCAATAGAAGTGCTGAATAATACATTTCATTGTACATTTTATGCCCATATGACCTGCAAAGGGAATATCATGGGCTATGGCTAGAAGCACCAGACTGTTGGCTCTAGGCACTACAAACTGCTGTATTCTCTCACCTTCTAGTCCTCCCTCAGGGGTCCACTCTTTATACAGTAACCCTTTGTCCCAGTATACAGATTCCTCCTTCACTTGAGAATCAGGTGCCTCACTAGCTACCTGCCTCAGACCTTGTAATGTAGAGTGTGAGAGCTGAGCCTGTCTCAACTCTGTCTTTGTAACCCTTCCCAGCTCCCCTAACACAGGAAGTCTGGTATCCTCTGACAGCAGTGCCTCACTGTCAGCCTGTGTACTGCTACTGACCTCTGCCCTTGCAGTCACTCTGTCCAAGGGAACATCAGTACCCACAAGCAGCTGTGGCTCACCTTCAGTCTTACTGCTACAGGGTAGTTTCCTCCCTGAAGTAACCACCTCACCAGTCCTGGCTGCAAGTATGCGGTCTGTCTAGGTCTCCCCCAGGCTACCAGACTCACATGCTTGTCTCCAAGCCTGACTGTGTGTAACATAGTACTGCATTATCAAAATCATTACCTATCAGGATATCTGCAGGGATAACACATCTACTTGATGGCTTCCTTTTCCACCCTCCCAGTCAAGGGGAACCCTAGCCAAAGGTATTTGGAATGGGGTCCCTCCTAAAGCTTTGACTACAGTAGACTTGCCTAGGCAAGTAGTGCTCCTGTGTAACCATTTCAGGCTTCACAATGGTTATGTCAGAGGCTGTGTCTCTCTTAGCAATGGTCTCTTTGCCATTCACTAAGATAGGATATAACCTCTTGGGTAGTTTGGCACCCTTGTTGTCTCAAGACAACCTACTGTTGGCATTTTGTCATTCCCACTTACTGGCTCCCTCACCTTTTGTTCCCCACCTTGCTTCCATGGGCATCTATATGATACATGGCCCCACTGGTTGCATTCAAAACATTTAACCCTAGGTCCTGGACGTGTACCTATACTAGTGGCTTCCCCTGCTACTAGCAGATTCCTTTGGGGCAGTCTGGGCTGCCTGCCATGGGTTCCCTTACACCCATGAGCAATATTGGTTGTCCTTTTCCTGTGCAGTGATGCCCTGCTTGCTAGGTATAGGTTTCCCTTCTTCCCCAGCTCATCTACAGTAAGGCATTGTCTATCAGCTAACCAGATCATTATGTCCTCAGGCAAAGTGCTAAGGGCTTGTTCCCTCAACAAAAGGTATGCTAGCCCTTCAAAGGTGGTGACCTGACCCACTCACCCACCTATGAACATAAGTGCTCAGTTCAGCAACATACTCACACACACTTTCATCTGCCTTGCATCTATGCTTATGAAATCTTTTTCCTATAAGCTTCATGTCTTAGCTTAAGAAATTTTAGCAAACAGTTCTTTACAACATTATAATTTAAAAAGTCAGCATCAGATAGTTTGGAAAGAACATCTACAGCTTTACCATGGAGTAAGGAAGTCAGGAACAATACCCAGAGCCCTTGGTCAACACCATACTGTTTACATGCCCTCTCAAACATATGAATGAAACTATCAAAATGATCCCCCTCTGTAAATTGTGGAAGCAATTTACTGTCCTTTGCTGCTTCTGGGGTTCAGTTACTCCCTTCTGCATTAACTCCATGACTCTGGAGAAGAGTCAGCATCTCCTTTTCATACAGTTTCCTCATTCTCCTCAGCCTGCAGACGTTGCAGTTTCTCATTTTCCTCAGTCTCTAGATGCCTCAGTCTATCTGCTGCTTCTATTTCAAAATGCTTGGCCTCCGACTCAAGTCTCTTTAACTCCAGACAGATTTTTAAGTCCTCAGTAGAAAGGCTGAGCTGTCCATTCTCTGAGTGTTGTACATCTCCACAGCCAGTCTGATCATCCTCCTGATTGCTATTCTCTGATGCAGCTGTGACCACAGCTGCAATCATCTCTGCTTTAGTCAGGTTTCCATGCACCAGTCCTTTACCCTGGCACATCTCAGCCAATTGTCTACTTGTCAGCTTGCCATACTCCTCTGCTGACATGCTTGCCTACTCACCCTGACTAACTAAGCTAACAAAAGAAATAAAAGTGTGGCTGATTTAGAGTACAAAAACACCTTCAGTGATCACTGTACACAAGCTACAGGAATTCAATATCCACACCACTACAAGCCAATTAATATGTGATTTGGCTAACTTGCCACTATCAACCAATTAATATTTGATGTGGATATCCCACCACTGCCAAACAATTAATATGTGATGCCTGTGCACTGGCCCAGTAATCAAGGAGCCTCAATCCTCACCACTAACACCAGTAAGGGACGTGCACATTGGGAGGATGAACAGTACACATGCAGTAAAGTACAATTTCCCTTAACAGCACAGAGAGATCACAGTCAGTCTGGGGCTGGCTTCCCTCTCCCTCTCCAGATCCCCAATAAGACTCCCCACTGGCACAGCAATAGGGTTCAGATCTCAGCCGAGTGGTCAAGCCAAAACCTCCAGCACCCTCTCTGTCCAAACAGTGCTTCATGTCCCTGCCCAAGTAGCTGATACACACACACTGTGAGGTTTGATTTATATAAAAACACACAGGCACTCCTGGGGAAGGCTGGAACAAGTTCACTAGATATGCCCTCTTCTGTCCAGACTATGTGGTAGTACCACCTGCCACCAACCACCCTTATCAGCTACTATAAAGGCCCTTACCAAAGGGTGTCCAATTCTACTTTGTAATGTTACTGTTATCCAAATGCTAAGTGTGACCAAGGCTAAGGCTATTTAAGAGTGGCCTATACATTGTCACCAAATACATGCAAATACACTGAGCTTAAATATCTCTACACAAAATCAGCCACCATTAATAGGTTTAATATATTTAATAATAAATAAAAGCACAAGACAATACTCTTTAACTCAGCACAGTGACAATAGAGTTCAGAAATCACAGGAAATACATTAAAATAACATAGTAGGACATTCTCACATAAATATAGAAAACATCTAACTAATCTTTCTATATTCCTAGCTATCTCTATGAGAAACTATGTTCTAAATAACTTATTTACAGAGCAAGACAAAGTGCTGGTTAGACAATGTGTTCAGGTTCAGAAACAAATACAATATGCAGTCTCTTTCTCTGAGACATAGTTCTTAAATAAATTATACACATTATTGCTGGGTTAGCTAGATGACATCATTCTTGTCACCTCTGCATCAGTTCCCAGGCTAACAGGAACCTAAAATTAACAGGTGTCTGTGAAAAATACTTATCTCTCAGAAACTGACAATTCTCTCTTTGAAGTTTGCCGGAAACTGGAAGTCATAAAACAATTTGGAAACCTGTAATTACCTCTGTTTCCAGACAATAGGAAAGCCTACAACTCTAGACATTGTGTCTGCTTTGAGCTGAAACAGAGATGTGTCATAAACAAGTTCCACTTATTTTCTTAGAGTTTGCGACTTAACTCTGTATGTCCCAATTTCTACTCTGAAACCATACATTTGCATTGACATATTGTTTATACACGTCTGCTCTTTTCCAGCAGGGTGTGCACTGTAGTCACATTTTTGAAGCACAGCACATAACACAGTTTTCCTACATGCGCAAGACAAGCATACAAATCACATTAATATTTACAAATGACAAGAATTATTTACAAAATTCTATCTAGCTGGGCTGGCAGCATCTTAGTTTATTACAGTGACCATGGACACTTCCCAGTTGGGGTGGGGGTGGGGGGGCATTTTCTGGCACTTGGGCCCCGAAGAGGCCAACTTGCATATCAATGTCCTAGCGATGAGAGCAGTGCTTTTAGCATTGCAGGGTCTTCTCAATGCGCTCTTTTTGGGGGAAATTGCAGTTCAAATGGACAGTATGTCAGTAGTTTGGTACATCAAAAAAGAAGGAGGAACCAGATCATATTCCTTGTGTTGAGAAGCATGCAGAGTGTGGCAATAGGCGCTCTCATCCAACTGCTTTCTCATACCAACATACATTCCAGGGAAGTCCAACGTGATAGTAGACAAGCTAAGCAGGAGCATTCTTCGACCTCATGAGTGGTCCCTCAACAAGAACATAACATAAATGATTTTCCATCATGTAGGGCCAGCCTTGCAGCCATCTTTTTGCTTCTCCTAAACAACAAATGCAGCAGTTATTTTGCCATAATCCCCCCCGAGGGGAAATCACTGAGGGATACTCTCCTTCATGATTGGATGCCTGATCTGCTTTAAGCTTACCCACCAATTCCTCTAATTCCAAAATTCCAACAGAAAGCTGCCATGGTGAAGAGCAAAGTTATCTTCATTGCACCTTACTGGCCTTGACAGATTTGGTTCCCCTTCTTTTCCCCTCACTTCCTTCACTAACCTTGGATTCTCGATCCAACTCCAGACATCCTGTCTCACCTGACAGGCACGATTCATCCAGACATATCAAACCTCAGGCTGACCACGTGGCTTCTACAATTCCATTAATAGCCAGACAACCTAAGCTCTCTTCACTTGTCCAACATATAGGTTCATAGGTGGTTACTAGGCTTTCGACCCAAACGTCTTTATAAGCCTAGCCATGTGTACCCAATATAATACTAGAGAAACTCAATATAAAAGATCTTGCCTAAACTTGAGATCTTAGTTAGTAATGACTGCCCATATCTAGGAAGGTCATAGGCGAAATCCCTGGCAAGAACTTACATTTTCCCTTCCAGTCATCCAGACTACACTTAAACAGGGTCATAGAGGGTCTCTGTTTGATGTGAATTGGTATCCTAATTCAGAGGAGCAGCAACCTCTAACAGACATATCTGTCTCTCCAGCAGGTCCTATTTATGTCACAGGCCAGGCTAAGATCCCTGGAATGGGTCACCCTTGTCCCATTTGACTTGGGGATGTACAGCATTTCCATTAGGATTGTATCCGTGATTGCTCTGTAGGCAAGGCACAAGTCTTCTCTAAGTAGTCTGCATGCTGCTGAGTACAGTGACAGTGACTTCAGTCTGTCAGTGTATGACATGCTGGAGACCCTGAATTTTCTCGGTTAGAAATCTCTGAGGTCTCTCAAGTTGCTGCAGGTGCTTGGTAAGGTAAATACCAAAGGGAGCATTGCACTCAGTTACTGGCTTGATGAGGGTGAAGTACAGGGGAGTTATGACCTCTTTCCCTCTTGAGGCAATGCCTTCGCTAATGAGGTGTACAATGTAGAATGCCTTCCTTACCACAGTAGACACATGGTAGTCAAAGTTTAAGCTACAGTCATCTTGCTTTCCCAAGTCTCTCACTACTGAGTTGTTACTTAGGGTATTATTATTTATATGATCGTCTGCAGGGGTATCGTTTTTACTGAAGGGAATGATAATGCAGTTTAAGACCATGGCTTTGGTACCAATAATTGGTTTGTGTGCATTCCTCTTGAAGTATAGTGACATAGTTTGTGGATTTAATGATTGCACCTAATTTTCAGTTGTCAGCAAAGTTAGTCAGCCACAGCCCCTCTGTTTGGGCCTGAACTTCTGAGAAGTATATTGCAAACAATAGGGGGCCCAGCACTAACCCCTGTGGAACTCCACTGCTGACAGGTCTACTGGTTGAGGTAATGTCCCCAACTTTGACTGAGTGTGTTTTATCTTCCCATAAATCCTCTACATGAAAACTCTACTCCAGTAAATGGAAGAGGTTTGTTTGCTGGGCTAATCAAAATAATGTTGATCCCTTTTCAGCTCCCATACATAACATCCTTGAATTTTTGGCCCTACTTTTAAAGAAGGAGCTTGTTCCTCAACAGTTAAGGTCCAGTTAGCAGCAATATCACATTTTCACATTGGATTTGAGAGTTCCTCTATAGCTTCATATAAGGTCTGCAAATCCTTTTTGCGAGGCAGTCTTCTTCTAAGACCTCATTTTAAAGATCCTACTCCCCCACGGGACCTGAGTCTGGCACTGAAAGCTCTTACTCATTACTCCTTCAAACCAGCAGTTAAGTGTGACCTTAAATACCTTTCTTAGGAGACAATTTTTCTGGTAGCCATTACTTCTGCCAGACAAATTGCTGAAATTCCTTGTCCTCAAAATCTCCATACTTGATTTTTCACAAGGATAGAGTTACATTACGAACTAATGCATACTTTCTTCCTAACGTGGTGTCAGAATCTAATATCAATAAGTCCTTTAATTTGCCAGTATTCTTTCCTAAATTTGCTAACAAGGGTAAATATATGTTACATTTATTGGATTTTCACAATTATGTTTTTACCTACATAGAACAAAAGATATCAGAAAAACTGAACAAGTGTCTCATTTTCAGAAGTAAAATTGGGAGAGCCGGTTGCCGAAGTCACTTTAGCCAAGTGGCTGACTGATTGTATTTTATTTATTTATAACAGATTAGGCATTACCTTACCAAAACTGTTACAGCCTCATTCCACTAGATCCATGGAAACGTCTTCAGTATTTCAATCTAGAATGTCCATGTATGATATATGTGCAGCAGCAACTTGGGCTACTTCCCATACCTTTGTTACTCATTACAAATTGGATCTGGTCTCCATAGGTAGAACATCATTTGATTCAGTTATGCTCAGGAATACCCTTCCTTGAGTCTACACAGGATCTTGGGGTTCCTATCAGTTCATTGAAACTTCAGCAGTTCGAACACCATATGTTCGAACTGAGAAGTTCGAAAACTGATTATCGCAAAGCCGCAGAACACCGAACTCTTTCTCAGGAAAAGAATTCAGTGGGCCATTTCTGTGGCTTCGCAATTTTCAGCACTGTGGTGGAAAGTTATGGGTCGGGTTCAGGTAAGTGTGCAATTGTGTGGATGTTAGGGTTAGGGCACGGGTTAAGCTAGTTAGGGTTAGGGCGTGGGTGAGGTGGGTGTGCAATAGTGACAGACTTTAGGGTTAGGGCAGGATAGGTGAGTTAGGGTTAGGGCGTGGGTCAGGTGAGTGTGCGATAGTGATCGACCTTAGGGTTAGAGTTTGGGTTAAGGTAAGTGGATAGATAGTGTATGTACAGTTTAGTGTAGGGTTAGATGTAGGATTTTAAGTGTATGTGTGTGGATTGCTGTTTTTTGGTGTGCTTGTGTTGTGTGTGTGTTTCTTGGGACAGCGATTTTTTCCCCTGGGAAAAAAATCGCTGTTCTAAGCTTTCGATGGTTTTGCACTTCGAGGTTAGAAGTTCGAACATATGGTGCTCGAACTGCTGCCATTTTGACGAAGTGATATAGACCCGGATCTTAGGTGGCTGGGGACTCTGTTCCATCAGTTGAGAATAGAATGAAAATTGACAACATCAGATAAAGAAGTCATGTACTCACCATAATGTTCCATCTGTGTTGTCCATTTTCATTCTTCTTCGACTCCCCGCCCACAAACACCCATACTTTGAAAACTCCTGGAAGAATGAGTGGTTAGATGACATCACTGTCCTTTATATTGAATTAGATATAGTCTTCTTCTTATTTGACTGCAAATATTTCCTTTCTAGTAAAATCAGCAAACAAAATCTGAGCTTCTTGGGGATGGTGCATTATGGATAAGGGAGAAGCTTGAGGGTTTTTGGTTTCCACGAGCTTTAGCAACGGCCGAGTCAGATCCAAGGGGTCAGGTTCTAACCCATCAGTTGAGGAAGAATGAAAATGAACAAGGCAGATGGAATGTTATGGTGAGTACATAAATTCTTTTTCACAAGTACATCTTTCTTCCCCATCATACCTCCAACATTTGCTGTCTACCTGAAGAAAAATTCTTTGGAGTCTACTTGGGGTATAAAGATAACTATATAAACACTTCCAAGCAAAGATCCTAAATCTTCTAGACGTTGTTGTATATTTTGGAGACATACATGTATCCCTTATTGTTTCTTTGTGAATTGCTTATCCAGTCTCTCTTCCTAATCCTTTCTAACCTCCTCTGATTGATTCTTATAGTTATCATGCAATATCTTGTATGCTGTACTAATTATTCCTTTTTAACAGCAGCTTCTGTTCCAGATTCTACTAAAAGCTGTACCAGTGCTGGTCTTTTACTTAGAGCCCCCCTATTTCTTTCTCTATGCCTATACTCTGATATCAATTCTTGATAGGGAAAGCAATCTCTAGCCTGCAGTCCAAATAAATTCTTGGCCTCTTCCCAGTTTCTTCGTTTCCATCTCTAATTATTTCCTCCCAATGCCTTGTTTTTTTTGCCAGTTTTCTCCAATAAATTCCAGCCCTCTCTTGTCTATTGTCTGTATTCCTAATTGCAGTCATCCCTATCTGCAGAATCGCCTTTCCCCATTCCCGTGTTGACATAGTTCTTAGAATACTTTCTGATACTTTATGAATATACTATTCTGTATGGTTATTGTTATTCTGCTTAAGGATCTGCATCCAAAATCCCAGTCTCTCCTTGTTTCTTGAGCTTCCCCGTTTCATCATCATCCCTCTCCACTTTGAATTATAGGCTTCTTCTTGTTCTGTGTATAGGAGCCTTAACTCTGTAGCTCTGAAATACCCCTTCAAATCAGGAAATCCAAAATAGTCTTATTCTATTGGAAGAATCAGCTTATCCCACTTGACTTTTGCCTTCAATCCTTCAGCCCTTTATTAATTGCTCTGTACAATTTCTCCTTTGGCTGATAAAATGTACCTGACCTGTGTATAAAACTAAAGGGACTAAAAACATTTTAACTGCTTGTATCTTGCTATCCATATCCATATAACAGAGCTACCATTTTCCTCAGGTTTTGTATTATCTTGTTTAATCACTTCCCACATATCCTTAGCTGCCACACCAGAATCCTTTTTTACCCATACTCCTATGCCCTTCATTTTATCATGTCCCCATAAATATCGATATTGCTGAACCAATTCATGTGTAGGTACATAATTTACAGCTACTGCCTTTGTTTTAGCTGCATTCATTTTGTATCCTGAAAAGATGTGAAGCTGCCTCAAAATCTTCCACAACACTGAAATGTCCTTTTCTAGTTTTATCAGTATAAAATAATATCATTTGCAAGTAGAGCCAGCTTTTCTTGACTACCATACCAATTGTATCCTTGAATATCTGAGTCCCTTATTTTCTTTGCCAATGGATGTTCATCGTGTTTCATTGTTGCAGTCATTACAATTGGGTTATCATGCTGGCAGGCTACCCGCAGTCGGCCTAAATTCCAAAGTCTAGGTCTGGCGTCGGTTGCTGTCGCCTCCTCCCTGATGTCAGTGCGCCAGGGGTATAAAAGATGCAGCCGGCCCCATTTTCTTCAGTCTTTCTTGCCATGTGGTGCCCGAAGCAAAAGCAGTTCACAAGTGCCGGTCGGCCGACTCCTGAGATTTTCAAATTCGAATTTCAGATCCGAAGTCTTCATTAAAGCTAAGTACCCCATTGGGGAAACTTTTTTCTTGCTCCAGACCGATTTCAGAAAAAGTTAATAATTGTATTTCTTGTGGGAAGCAAATACCTCATAAGGATTTTCATTCTTACCATATTCCTTGCCTAGGCCCTGACCACGACGTTGCTAGTTGTCGGTTTTGTGCTAGATTTAACCAACGCACTATTAAGCGTCGGTACGATTTTGCATTTCATTACTTTGGCAGAACATTCAATTATATAATGCCATCAGAACAGCCTACTACCGGAGTTTATAAAAAGCGCAAAGAAAAAGAAAAGGACAGGCATCCGAGGTCCAAAACCGACGACGAGGCTTCTGCTAGGCCTGTCGCCGGTTTGCAGTGAGGCGCTTTCGCAGCCCCTGACGCTCGCTACCTCAGAGCCACAGGCCGCTTCTGACTCCCACGTGGAGCTAACTAGGCCACTGGAAACTCAAGGTATTGGACACTTGGAAACTATTCCCTCAGATGGGTCTGGAGCCGCTGAGCAGGCATCGGCTTCTGAGGGTGTTTTCAGGCCTACACAGATATATGTGAAACCTACTTCAGCTTAAAGGCAAAGACTAAAGCAGCTCTAAAGACAAAGAAACAAGTACAGCATTCTCCTGGACAGGCCACCATGCCTAAAAAACAGATGCTTAAAATGGCCGAAGACCTAATTACTTTGATCAGGGGTTCCCATCCCCCTCCTGATAAGAGGCCTAGGCAAGAGATAGAATATGAATCTTCAGATAAGATTTCCATTTCCTCTGATTCTTCTTCTGAACAGGAATATTCTCTTCCTCCCTATGAGGATTCTGATGCTGAAGAATCTATCCCTTCAGCCTCTCATCCTGAGGATTATTCTTTTGGGGAGACACTGCATACTATGAGGGAGCATTTCCACTGGGAGAGCCAAGATTACTCAGAATCCAAGAAAAGGCTCAGAGACTTCCTTTTTATTACCTCAGCACAGGCCCCTTGCTATCCCACCTGTTTTAGACATTGTAGATGATGTATTTGTAGAGTCCAGTCTATCTCCAGACTCTTTACCACCAGATCCTCTTAAGCCAGACATATACTATAGGGTTCCTGATTCACATAAATTTCTTTATAAAAACCCTACTGCTGACCCAGAAACTATCTCTCAGGGTCCCAAAGGGGTCAAGGCTTCCACTGCAAAAAACCCTGTCCCCTCTGATAGGGATTCTAGGGCCTTGGACAGATGGGAGAAAAAGATTTATACTTCTGCTACCTTGGCTGTAAGAGCTTTAAATTGCCAATTTCATATACTTAAATATCAGCAGTATCTTATGTCACTGCTTAAACAGAAAATGTTGACAAATTCAGAATGTGCAGAAAACAAAGAAATGCAGGATTTATTGCATGCAGCTGAACAAATGGGAAAGCATACTTTGCACTGTTACAGGTTCTGTCATTAGGAGGCATGCTTGGTTAAAAGAACAGAATCTGCCTGATAATGTTAAAGCAAAACTATTAGATGCTCCATTACAGCATGATACTTTGTTTGGTGTTAAAGCAGAAGAGGTGTTGAAGAAAATGGAGGACAAAGCTAAATCTTTGCAAACAGTCAAGGATTTCTTGCAGGTAAAGCCTCCCAGATTTAGCAGAAATTGGCCTACAAAGAATTGGTCCTTTCCAGTGTCAGACAGGCCACAAAGAGGCAGATCACAGCCCCAAGGCTCATACAGGCCTAAACAATGGGGTGCTTCTAGCTCCAAAAGCGGAGAGGAAAAATCACAGCCATACAGGAAACAGTCTCAATGACTTTCCCCCGCCAGCACCAAGCACTTATCTTCTGGCAGCCCCTTTGGGGGGAAAACTAGCACTTTTTTCACAAAATTGGCACATGGTCACCCAGGACAAATGGGTCCTAAATATTGTATCACAAGGCTACAGGTTCCACTTTCACACCCTGCCAAGGCCAAACGGTATGCCAGACCTGCCACACAATCAATGGGCAGAGGCACAAAAACAAGTTTCATCTCTCATGGACATGAGAGCTATTCAGCTAGTACCACAGCAAGAGCAAGGACTAGGATTCTACCCAAGGCTATTCTTGGTGCCCAGAAAGGACAAAGTCTGGAGACCAATACTGGACCTCTCTATCCTAAACACATTCCTGGATTTTCCAAAATTCAAAATGTTAACTCTGCAGCAGCTTCTGCCCATGCTGGGCAAGAGGGCTTGGCTTGTGACTTTAGACCTAAAAGAGGCATACCTGCATGTCCCAATCAGACAATCATGCAGAAGATACCTCGGATTTATAGCTGGCTCAATGCACTACCAATTCTCTGCATTGCCCTTTGGCTTATCTACTGCGCCCAGGGTCTTCACAAAATGCCTGGCACCAGTGATTGCATTTTGCAGACAAAGAGGAATACAAATATATCCTTACTTGGACGACAGCCTTATTCAAGCAGAGAACAAGGACATTCTACTACAGCATCTGGTGTTTGTAAAAAGATTACTAACAGGTCAAGGGTACACAGTAAATGAAAAGAAATCAAAACTCGTACCCTCTCAAGAGATAATATTCCTGGGTGCAAGCTTAAATACAACTGCCCAGATGGCTTATCTCATGCCAGACAAACACAGACAACTGACTACTTATTTCAAAATGTTGGCAACAAAGACCCAGTTATCTGCAAGAAAAATTCTGCAGGCTTTGGGCTTCATGGCATCCTGCATTCTGCTAATTCCATATGCAAGACTGCATATGAGGAAACTTCAGTGGTATCTAAAAAGTGTTTGGACTCAACATTGCCACAGCCTGGAAACAATAATTACCCTCATTCCCTGCCTGCAACAGGAGTTTTGATGGTGGGCAAAAGCCTGTCACCACAACACGGGACAGCCATTCACCTTACCCACAGCCAGGCAGACATTGACAACAGATGCATCAGATTATGCCTGGGGGGCCCATATGGCAGGAAGATGTATTCAGGGCACATGGTCCGCAAGTCAAATGCATCTCAATATCAATCAAAAAGAGATGCTAGCTGTTCAGAACTCCCTAACAGCCTTCAATGATTTACTTCATCCAGGACAACTACTGATAAGGACGGACAATACTACAGTCATGTGGTACATAAACAAGCAGGGAGGCACACATTCCTACCCTCTCTGCAGGCTAGCCATGAACTTGTGGGACACAGCATTGACTTAACAAGTACATCTGCAAGCACAATTCCTGCAGGAAGGACAAATACTCTGGCAGACGAACTAAGCAGAAACCTAATGGATCCCCACAAGTGGAAATTGGATCCACAAGTCTTCAACATGATAACAAGGAACTGGGGATGCCCGGACATAGACCTATTTGCCTCCCCTCACAATACCAACTACAGAAATTCTGCACAAGGACTTATCACAAGCAAGCATGGAAAGTGGATGCTCTATCTTTCATCTGGAAAGACCTAACAGTATATGCCTTTCCTCCTCTGCCTCTCCTCCCAAAGGTACTCCTCAAGGTCAGACAAGAGAAACCAAAAATGATACTGATTGCCCCAGACTGGCCCGGCCAGCACTGGTACCCAATCCTAAAGAGCTTGTCTCAATGCCCAGCTTGGAAATTACCTCAAAAATTACCTCAAATTCCTCACTTATTGACCCAACAAGACAGTCAGATACTGCACAGCCAACCCAGGACCTTAAACCTGGCAGCTTGGCGGATAATGTAGCCAGTCAAGGCACACCTCTCTCTAAAGCACTGATGGATGTTATTTTGGAGGCCAGGAGGCCTAGCACCAGAAAATCTTATGCAAAAAAATGGAAGAGATTCTGTGCACAAGGTTTTGACATGATTGCTCCAAATATTCCTCAGATTTTGCAATACTTAACTGACAAGACATTTAATATTTAATATTTATTTTTTTGTATTCTTCATAATATTCAAACGCTTCACCTTTTTTCCTTCTACTGTATCAACATATAACAATAATCTACAACTGTGATACTACTAATCCTAAAAAAACAAAACTACTGCTTTTTACTCCAACTCATGTCACCCACTCCAATCTTCACTATAACCTCTAACAATGCTACTAACATTGCACCAGAAACTACCACCCGCCTATTAGGTGTCACAAATGATAATCATCTTAACTATGACAACCATATTAACTCCACCATAAAGTCTGTCAACAAAAAACTTGGTACTCTGTATAGAATGAAACCCTTCCTTACCCCCTCAGCCAGGAAAACTATCGCCCAAACCCACCTGATTTCTACCCTTTTCTATGCCTCTGCTATATTTACTAACCTATCTAAAAATAACATCTCCAAACTTTCTACCTGCTATAATAGCATAGCTAGATTCGTCACATCTTCTCCCTTTAAAACTCCACTGCCTTAACCTTAAACAACTAGGATGGCTAGAAATACAGAACCATATACTCTGTCAACAGTTACTTATCACCCAAAAGATCCTATGCCACCCCAATGACACCCCCATCCTCACTAATCTGATTTCTCCATATAAAAATCTGGCTACACTACGTTCAGCAAATAAACTCCTTGTCTCCTCAATTAAATCTAACAACAAAGCTGGTGATTCACTTTTCTCAAACACTATAGGGAAAAACTAGAATCAGCTCCCTCCTGAACTATCTACCCTAGCATCCACCTCTCAATTCAAAAAACACATTAAAGAACATCTGAAAACTCAGTGGCTCTGTCCTTGTGCTAACCCTGACTGAAACTTTTATTTCCCTCCAGCTCATACCCTTCCCCTCTCCCCCATCTTTTGCCTCCTAATCTAATTACTTCTCTTTTGCTTTCCTCTTAGTAATAGGATAAAATTTAAGGACTTTACTTTTTCTGCCCATACCCTTTTTGTTTCTAATATACTTGCTTATTTAGACTTAGTTTAACTTTTAGCATAATGTCTATAGTCAACACTTTTATAACTATATTTCCCTTTTTTCCCTTTTACCAATGTTACCACTGTACAATTAGTTTATATGGCTATGTTATACATTTTCTTTTTTTTAACATTGTTATTGTTTTTGCTTGGAGCTTTTCTCCCCGGGTCTCTACTGAAAATGGACATATATCCAGCTAGACTAGCCCGGTCAACAAATGTAAAATAAAATAAATAATAAATAAATAAATACTAATGCACTCAAAAAAGGACTTTAAGCTTAAATCCAAAAACTAAGGTAAAATTATTTTATCTTTTTATTCTTCTCATGTCATTACATATAACACTATAAATAGTCTAACATTTGTCTAAATATTTCTATTAAATACTTTAAATAGTGAAAACAAAAGAAAAACATTTTTAAACATTTGTACTAACTGTCTTTATACCGGGCTATATGACAGTACAGGCTTTCTTTAAAACAAATGAAGCCTTAATATACAAAATAAATGATAAACCTAGTAATCTAGTCCTAATTCAGCAAAGCTTTAGTATTCTGAATGGTTATACATCTCTAGAATGGATGTATAATGTTTGGGTGCTTGTCTGACTGTTGTTAAATGACTCCTGAATATATGCAGTTACTATATTTATAAAAATGTTTTTTGTCTTCTCGCTCTCTTTCATTTCCTGTTTATATTTCTACTTGTTTATTTTGTTGAATTTGTTGTTTTGAGGGAGTAGCCAACGATTTGGATGTTATTTTCACTGCCTGTGCATTTTTTGTTTATGTAGAACATGATTTAATTTCAGATGCTTCACATATACTTAAGCTGAGAGCTGTTTAATCAAAAGTGAGCTCGAGCTACTTTTGAAGCTTTTAAATTGCGTACTTACTTGCTTCTTGGCTTCCTGATGGGATTGCAAGCTAAAACACATTTTTTACCTTTACTTAGGTTTCTTCTTGCTTAACCATTCTATTACTTTAAAAATCCCTTTGCGAATATGCAAAAGGCTCAATTTAAACAGCATGGCTCATCGTTGATGTAATCATCAAGGTTAAAAGTTGTACATGAGTCATTGCTGGTTTTTTTTAGCATTTTAAAGTGACAAGTACACTCTTTTTGTGGACAGTCCATTCAAGAACTGTTTCTGCTTTTATTTAATTTAAAGTGAAAAACATATTTTTTCCTGATAAGACATGAGTGAATTTTTATTGATTGTGATTTAATTAAGTGGCAAGGTCTCTTGTTTTGTCTATATATATAATTCTAATAACATAAAATGTTAAATAAGAATCATACTCTTAAATAAGTTCACTAAAAAGGTTAAAACCTTAAAAGTGAACAAAAAATCTACAAAATTATATATTTTGATTTACATATACCAGTTAAAAAATGTAAAAGCGTGATTAATAGTGACATAGGTAGAACATTATGGCACATAATTTTATTCATTTATGTTTATTTATTTATTTATTTATTTGGCATTTGTTGATGTGTTAGTCCAACTGAGCAGAAGCTCTTTTTCAGTGGGAGGCCCTGGGAGAAAAGCTCCACAACTGCTACAAACAAATACAATAGCAAACTCTAAAAATACAGTATGCTATAGAAATGAATTGCATAATAATGATGTAATTATTTACACATAGAGATTATATACAAACTTATAACATTGAATCAAGCAGTACAAACACTGTAATTGATGGTCAGATACATATTCATGGAATATTATACAAGGATAAGAGTTGTTGATATTCAGTTAACTTAGATAGAACTGGACATCTGTGAGTAATGGGTTCATGACACAAGGAGTAGCCAAAACAATGTGCAACCAATGAGTAGACATATGAGGAAGAAAAGGGGGTCAGTGCGGGAGAAGAGAAGAATAAAGAGTGGACAGTCAAGGAGGGTAGTTACAGTGATGTATCCGTGCACTGTTTAGAACATTTTTGGTAGCAGTCTTGAGTTTTTTGAGTAATTAATATTTCTTATTTCCAGAGGAAGTTTATTCCAAGATTGGGTATGGGAGTAGCTGTAAATGTTTTGTTCTGTTTTGCTTTTAGGTTTGCAGATTTGAAGAAGGTTTTGGTCAGAGCTTTGGTGAGTTCTTGGAGGTGTGTAGAGATAGACACGTGAGGCAATGTCAGGACAGCAGGAGGGTAGATATAATATAGAATGTATGATATGAAGCTAAGAGAGAAGCAATTAATGAGGAAATTCTAACCAGTTTAAACTTTTAAGAGCAAGACAGTGGTAAGAGGAGTAGATTTGGTCAACTACGACTCTAGCAATTTTATTGTATGTGGTTTCTAATTTAGATAAGCATGTGGACTGAAGGTTAGTGAGGATTTGTGATCCATAGAATAGGCTTGGAAGAAGGTATGCATAGGATAAGGACATTTTAGCTTTGTTGGACAGAAATTTTTTGTTTCTATAAAGGAGTCCATGTTTTTGGTGGGTTTTCTTGATGTTGAGAATGTGCAGGTCAAATTTGAGTTAATCATCAATGATGACCCCCAGAAGCTTGATGTGAGACTCAACTGTGATAGGAGTATTATTTAGGGAAAAGATTGAGAAGAAAGATTTAAGATGGTTCATAGTTTTGGGAATAAAAAGCAGGAGTTTCATCTGTTTAGGATTTAGAATAAGCTGATTCTTGGTGAGCTAGTTTTCAATGGATAAGAAGGATTTTTGTGTGATTTTATTTAGGTCAGAGAGGAAATCAGCTGTGGTAATGGCTGGGGAGTCATCTGCATATTGCATGAGTGATGACTGTGGACATGATGTAAACGGTTGGTAAAGATGTAAAACAGTAATGGGACAAGGACTTGATCCTTGAGGCGCAGCAGATTGAAGTCAGTCATTGAGGTAACTGGCAAATCAGGAAATAGTGGAAGTGGATAGCTTTAGGTCAGAGAGTTTGGCCAATGGTAGGGGGTGGGAGACAGTGTTGAATGCTTTTGAGAGATCAAAAAATCAAGATGTCTTTCAATTGTACAGATTTTTGGAGAGTGTCTATACTTTGGCCTCATGGTTTTTATCTGTTCCTTTTAAAATGATAGTTTTCTGGAAAATCATTGGCAATTCATTGAGGGCTGAAGTTAGAAGATGATGACATGCATTCGAATCTTGAACTTCATGCTCTTCAGAAAATTCATGCTAATGGAAAGCATGTTAGGTTATCCACTTTGTAGGTTAGTATGATAAATATTCTGGGGGTGTCATTGTTTTTAGACCTCTGTCTTCTCATTGTATGTGGTTGTGTTCAGATTTTTTGTTCCAGGAGATTAGGAGTTATGCATTTAGCTCATAAAATAAATAATTATTAATGAAACAAGATGTTATACTACTACTGATTTTAATAGTACAAAAGATATAAAAGTATAAATATAAAAAAATAATACAAAGATTACTTAAAGACAGAAATGTTTCTTGCCTGAATAATACTCATTTGTTTTATTTTCAAACAGAAATTAATCTGTTTTAAACTAAGAAACAGGATTTGATCTATCAAATTAATATATTGTTTGTACTATCATATGAGGATGTATAGTAGTGTTGAGTAAATTACAGGTTTCATATTTATTTTCAGACTATTGTCTCTACTTGAGTGAATAAGACATACTACTTTTTGGTGTCTGTGGAGTTATTTTTTAACTGTAGTTGCTTTAAACTTTATACTGATATTTCTATACACTTATAGCAACAACTTATGCTATTACTCATCTTTTTATATACATATACGTTTATTTATTCTTAGTTAAAAACTTAAAACATAAATATAGATATTATTGAATAGTTATGTAGTTATTATATTTAGAGTCTAATAATAGGTTCATAGGTTGGTACTAGGCTATCGGCCCTAGGGCCTATACAAGCTTAGCCATAACAATTCCCAGGATATTTCTTCCCAGAATATTTACTTCCCTGGACCCTGTCTAGCAGGGCAACTGATGTGATCCCCGGGGTGAATTTCCTATCTCCCATCCAATCTTCAAGGTTCCTTTTGAAGAGGTCCAAGAAGACACTCTGCTTGACATGTATGGGCAGTCTATTACAGAGTATGTGGAGTCTCTGGGTCAGGAACCTATTCCTCCAGCATGTTTTGTTCATTGTGATGACAAGGTTTAGATCCCTGGAGTGTGTGGCTCTGAGAGATTGGGATTTCTTTAAGTGGAGCATGTCCAACAGCTCAGGGTTTGACATGGCCTGTATGTTAAGCAGAGTTCACCTCTGAGTAGACGATATGCCACAGAGTATAGATGGAGTTTTTTAGACAGTCAGCATAGGGCATCTGCTTTAGGCCTGTGATTCTTTTAGTGAGATATTTCTGCGGCATTTCCAGCTGATGCAAATGTCTTGTGAGGTACATAACAAATGGGGCTTTGTACTCTATAATGGGTCTAATGGCATTTCTTGGCATTACACTTGAGCTCATGGCTCTGGCACCAAGCATCTGTTTCTGTACGGCCCAGATAATTTGGGGATTCAGTAATGGCTCCCAGTTTGCAGTCATTCTGCAGATTTGTTAGCCAGAGTCCCTTCATGTTGTCCTGTACTTCAGAGAAGTAGATACCAAACACGAGCGGTCCCAGGACTGAACCCCGAGGTACTCCACTTGTCACTTGTCTGGAGCTGGATTTGGAGTCGGCTACTTTTACAGTCTGGGTTCTGTCAGTAAGCCATTTGGCAACCCATCGAGTGACATAGGGATTTATGCCCAGCTTAGTAAGTTTATCTATGATTTCAGAGTGGGGGGTGGTGTCAAAGGCCTTGGCGAGGTCCAAATAGGCTGTGTGGACCACCATACCCTCATTCACAGCTCTGGAGACTGATTCTAAGAAGTCAATCAGGTTCAAGAGACAAGATCGGCCCTTTACAAACCCAAACTGGATGGGGTCCAGTGCTTGAAGGTTGCCAATGTCATTGTTTATAAGTTCCATGATAACACATTCCATGGCCTTGCAGATCAGGCTCGTCAGACTGATGGGGCGGTAGTTCCCGGGATCCAAGGTGGATCCCCCCTTGTGGAGTGGGATAACTGTAGCTATGCACCACTCAGTGGGCACGAAGCCTGAGGTGAGGCTATGATTAAACATGACACTTAGGTGAGGTGCCAGTTCATTTTGTAGTTCATGTAGTACACAGCCCAGGATGTCATCTGGTCCCATGGATACTGTATTCTTAGCTTTGGAGAGTGCGGTTTCTACCTGTGTGGCTGTGATTACCAGAATTTGGCAATCTTTTTGGTATTGAGATGGGCCCTTTAGGGGGTGAGAGTGTTGTGAAGTTGGCAGTCAATCGATCTGCCAGGATATTGGCAATATCCTTGGGATCGGTATATTTAATGCCATTCTGTTGTAACGCAGAGCATATCTGAGCATTGCCATTTAGATTCTTTACATAACTATAGAATGCCTTGTGGTTGTCTTTGGAATCTTTGGCAATTTTATTTTCGTAACAAGCTTTGGAGGTTTTTATGAGGGATCTCAGCTTCTTACTGAGGCTGGTAAGGGAGTTTTTTGCATTCTGGGATTTTCCTCTTTTTGCAACAGTTTCTTTCTTCTGTTGTATAGTTTGTTTATGGCAGGGGACCACCAGATTGGCTTCCTTTTTTTGGAGGAGAGCATCTTGGTTCTATTTTGGATGGCATGATTCATGCACGAGTGGATGTGCTTGTACAGTGCCTTAGTGTAGGATTCAGCAGTCAAACTTTCAGCTCCTGTCTGCATGGGTGTCATGAAGTTTGTCACTTCTGACTTGAGTAGCATGAAGTTGGCTTTGAAGAAGTTTCTTACGGAAGTTTCCTTAATGGGGGGTAGGGTTGGGAGGTGGAAGGTGGATGTCAAGCGTGATTTGCTTATGGTCAGATCTGACCAATGAGGGGGTGACCACTGGTGTGGAGCATCTATCTCCCATGTTAGTAATGACCAGGTCTAGGATATTGGAGCCCCTGGTGGGACAATGGATTAGTTGATCCAGGGCATTGGAATTTATGAATTCCAAGAACCGTTGGGAAAATGTGTTGGTACCCGAGTAGTTTTCTCAGTTAATGGCAGGGTAGTTGAAATCTCCCAGTATTAGGGTGTTTGGTTGTATCTTAATATTTTCCAGTATGTTTAGTAAGGTGTAGTGAGAATCTTGGGGCATGGTGGGGGATCTGTAGCAAGTTACAATTTGGATTGCAGTCTTACCTAGTGTTAGTTGTACCTGGAGAATTTCAGATGCATTGTGTTGGGCAACTAGCCTGGAGGTGTGAATATCCTTGGTGAATGTGGACACTCCTCCACCTTTAGTGTTTCGGTCCTGGTTTGGTGGCTGAAAAGTGTGGTAAGAGTTGTAGCGTGGTATTGCAGGGGTGCTCTCTAGAGCCATGAACCAGGTTGCAGTTACTGCACAGATATCGATTTTCTCCATTTTTAGAAGTACCCCGAGAGAGTGCATTTTGAGTTTTAGACTTCTAGCATTGAGTAACATTACCTTCAGATTTTGCATGCTTGTATCTGTTGTGGTAGTGGTTTTGTCCTTTGAACCTTGCCTAAAAAAGGCACTATACGGGTGGCAAGAGCTTTAGCCAATAACCTGAATCCCAGGGGTGACAGGTGCAGATCATCTCTGGCAAAGCATCGTGGTTTGTCTATCATGTCGTCCCAGGCAGACAGATACTGGATCCCCTTTGAATGACACCAGAAGCTTAGCCAATTGTTGAAGTCAATCATTTTGTCCTTATACTGTAGTATCATTCTGGGTAAAGGCAGGATGCTACTCAGAGCTAGGGTCATACCTGCTTGGGCTGCATGATCCGAGAGCACTTCCATGTCTCTTTTCATGTAGTCCAGGGAGGTACGCCTCAAGTCATTCACTCCAACATGGACAATGACAGAGTCATATTTGTACTTGTTGTGGAGTGACTTGAGCACGTCTTATGTGGCGGATCCTGGCACCTGACAGGCAGCTGACTGCAATTTTCTCCTTGTTCAGCCTGGTGAGTGGGACATTGGTATGCCTGAATATAGTGTCACCTATGACTAAAGTGTTGGTTACATTGTTGGGTGGCACACTGGTGTTGTGAGCTATGTGTCACTTTGGTTGTGACTGGTGTTTGTTTACCATTTCAGCTTCGGGGGTCCTTGTTGCTTGGGCAGGTTGATGTTAAGGGCTTCTGCATATGTGGGTTTAGTGTTGCTATGTGTGGGTGTTGATGGTGCGGGTTTTGAAGGGCTATGTGTTGCTTGAGGTGTAGTGCAGGTGTTAACCTTCTCCTCTTGACTGTCTAGCACAATCTTGGCTGGAGATAGTTTTGCTTCCAGTTTGGCTATGTAAGCGCATCTCTTGCAAGTTGTAGTGTTGGGTGGTAGGAGGAGAGGGTTATCTGTGCACATGAGGCAGTTGCTGCATTGCCCCAGTATGCCCAGATTCACCAGGTGGACAGCAGAAATCACCGGAAGCTGACCCTTGTACATGCCTGTTTAGGTGCTTTTTTGTAAAGTGCAAGAGTTGTTTTCCCTTACCTTTGCAAGGTACTTTGCAATTATAGGTTGTTTAGTGCCTATGATTAATTTCTCCTTATTAACAAGGAGAGTTGAGTGCTTTCCAGCAAGTTGTAGAGCAAGTGCTAGTCACAGGGGTTCAGATTTTAGCGGTACTACTGAGAAACCAGCTAGTTCAAAGGGAAAATTTGAAGAGCAGACTTTCTGGCACCTGGAATAGTTTAACTGTAGCCCCACAGTGTTGTATGATGTGAAAAATGTGCAAACACGTGCGTTTTTAAGCCAGAAAGTTGAAAGGGATAGAAATCAGCCCAAAATGGCCAAAATTACAATTTCAGAGCTGGAAGCTACTCCTCTAGTGTTAGATAGGCAGTACAAGTCTCACCACTCCCACTGGTAAGCAGTAGGACTTCCCTCTACCACAGCAAGGTCTGGATAGCTCTGAGCACAGAAAATAAAGTCCTGAAACCAGCAAATCCTGGGATCTGGACTATACTAGCTAGGAAAGGTGGGAAACGAGCAAACAAGATAGTATTTTTTTTTTTGTTAAAACAGGCTAAACAATGCAATAATACACTAAATAAACACAGAAAAGGCTAATGCACTTGAGTGTGTAGCCCTAAACAGTAAATAAAATTAAAACTCTGCAAAATTAGCAATTTAAAACTTTTTAAATGAAGCAAGGCAAGTGCACAACTGAAAAATGATTTAAGAAGCAGTAGTACAGTAGAATAAGTAGCTAGTCTACATATACAGAAAAGTCTATATATACAGAAAAGTAGCTAAAACACACTAAAACAATTCAGATGCAGTGCAACCTAGAGCACTTAAGTTGTAACAATATTAAGGCAAATACAGTTTTAATAAATGCACTAAAATATACTCTATATAGCCAAAATGTTTGAGAAGCACAGTCAGAACACAAGGATATTCAGACAATTTTTTTTTTTAAGAAAGGGAGAAAGGAGGAACAGAAGGAAATAAACTAAGTGGATTGGCCTTCTCAGATGTTATCTCTGTATTAGGTAGAATGAGATAATGACACTAGACTGGGAAGAGTGTCCAAGATCAAATTTAGAGTAGGGGCAGGCAACTGCAAGGTCAGCAGGTATAAAGACAAGATGCCAATAGGGAGGGACAGTAGGAGAAGAAAACACTACAGAAATGCTTATCACAAGTGAGCCAATAGCTATGAAATACAGTACAAATATGCAGTATACAATACAATTGCTATAAATATCTAGAATAAGCAATAACTACTACAAATAAGCAAAAAAAACAGGCTACTTATTGCTATACATCACAGGTCAGCTGCTCCTTTTCATCAGATAGCTCTGTGTGTAATGGCTGAAACACTGAAGTTAACTTCTTAACAGAAAGTTGAAACCTGAAACAACTTTAAAAAAAAGCTCAAAAGAACCAGTGAGGTGCTTTCTCCAAGCCATAACCCTGGCAACCCAACTAGACAATGACCAAAAACACTAAACTCTCACTGAAGTGGGGGATGGTCTTTGCTAACTAAGATGGCCTGGACATTGAGCTCAGAAAACAGCCTCTAACAAATAACTAGGCCCACAACACAATCAGGAATATGAAGAATATTACAGCTACTACCTAAACTATTTTAGGCAGAACACACTGCAGAAATGTTTATTTTATTTATTTATTTATTTGCAGTTGGTTTACCAGGATAGTCCATTGGGCCAAAAAGAACCCGTTTTCAATGGAGTCCTGGGGAGAAAAGCTCCAGACAATGTAGATTACAGTAGGTATTAGGCATATTTAAACATTGTTAAAGTCACAGTAGGCAAAATTCAAATGCTAAGCAAAACAGTTACAATAAATTTAAGTTTTAAAAGTAAAAAAGAAAACTGATGACAGATTATCTGAAATTATACATAAATTAAAAATTCTACTAGAGTTATTTAATAAAGATAGTTCAACATATGAGAGTGCAGAGTATTCTTATGTATTCATTAGTGATGAACAGTGAAATGGGAATTATGGATAATGAGAGAGAGAAGTCAAGAACGTCAGCAGGAGTCCAGGAGATGGGTATTTAAGTAGGGTGGGAGCAAGAGCATTCTCACTGGGAAAGAAGAAGTGAATGAAGAGATTTTTGAACATAAAATGGTTAGAGGTAGTACGGATAGATGAAGGTAGAGAGTTCCAGAGACGAGCTAACCCATGTGAGAGAAGGTATTTGCCAGGTGGACGGGTTGGTTTGTACACTTCAAGCAGATTTTGGTTGTTGAACCTTAATATTCTATCAGGTTTGTGCATTTTAAGCACAGAAGAGAGCGAGGGACAGAGGGAGGGGTTGAAAATAAGTTTGTGAGCAAGGGATAGTTGTGTATAGGAGAGCTGATGGGGTAGTTCTAGCCATTTTAGTTGTTGGAGAGAGGAGCAATGGTGGGAGTAAGTCTTTTGGTTGATAGCAAACTTGGCTATTTTATTGTAGCATGAGGAGAGTTGTTTTTTCAGGGAGATTTGTAGATTAGTTAGTAGTGGAGCTCCATATAGAAGGGAGGGAATAAGAAAGGAAGTAGAGAGAGTGATTTTAGTGGTGGTTGTTAGATAGTTTTTTTGTCTATAGAGCATCCCTAGCTTTTGATGTGTTTTTTTAATATTGAGTTGTAAATGAGAGTTGAATTTTAGTTGGTTGTCAATTTGGACTCCAAGTGATTTGGTCTCTGTCACTAGTTCCAGGGGAGTGTAATTTTCACTAGTAATTGAGAATGAGTTTGTATTGAGAGAGTTGTGTTTAGAAGGGGTGAATATCATTAATTTAGTTTTAGTGGGGTTGAGTGCTAAATGATTTGCTTTCATCCATAGTTCAGTGGTAGAGAAAGCATCTTGAGTTAGTTTTATGAGAGTGGGGATGGTGGAGGCCTTGCAGATAATGGTTGAATCATCTGCATATTGGATGATATTGGAGAGAGGGATGGCTTTGTGGAAATCATTTATAAATATGTTAAAAAGGAGGGACCTAGTATGGAACCTTGGGGACGCCTGTTGGGGTGTTAAGGAATGAAGAGGTTGCCTTTTTCCATTTCACTGCTTGATGTCTATTAGATAGGTAGCTAGAGAACCAGTTCAAAGTAGAGGGGAGAGGTTGAGTTTGGAGAGTTTGGTTAGAAGCAGTCTATGTGATATAGTATCAAAGGCTTTAGAGAGGTCAAGTAGAAGGGTAGAGACAATTTGTCCAGAGTCTCGGCACTATTTACAGTTTCTAGAAAGGAGAGGAGGGCTGTCATAGTGCTGTGATTTGGTCTAAATCCGTGCTGTGTGGGAGAAAGTAGGTTGTTATCTAGGAGATGTGGTAGGAGTTGAAGGTGGATGCACTTTTCCAAGAGTTTAGAGATGGGAGATAGGATAGCAATGGGGCGGAAGTTGGAAACAAGGTTGTTACTGCCGCCTTTATGCAAAGGTATGATGAAGGCCTTTTTCCAGATTTGGGGAACCATATCTTCTTGAATTGAGCGGTTGATTAATATGCTAATAGGGTAGGCAATTCCTTCGGCTGCTAAGCTTAGAAAGTTAGAAGGTATGTCATCGGGAGCATTGGTGCCTGGTTTTAGTTTCTTAAGGAGTTTTAGTATGGTAGATGTGGGTATAGGTTTAGTGAGAATGGAGGGGGGACTGGAGAGGGGGTGTTAGGGGATGAAGATAAAGTGGAGGGAGAAAGAGTAGGAGAGCAGGTGTATATTGTAGGGAGAGGGGAAGGTGTAGATGGAGTGAGAGTAGGAGAGGAGGAGTGTGGAAGAGAGTTAGTAGATATGAGAGTGTCATTGGTAGTAGTGTTGTGTTGAGTGTGGTTGGGGTAAGATGGAGGTGAGTTAGAGTGTGTGTTGTAGGAGAAAGAGGAGGTTAATTTAGAAATAGATTTGATGAAAAATGTATTGAATTGAGTGGCTAAGTCTGTATCAGTGGCATTAGGGTCAGGGGTTGGGGTGACTATTTTACTGGGGTGAAGTAGAGTGGAGATGCCTTTCCAGAATTTCTGAGGATCTGATTTGTTGTTGTTTTGAAGTGTGAAGAAGTAATTTTGTCTATCAGAGATGATAAGTTTTTTTACCTTGTTTCTAAGAGTTCGATAGTCATTGTGGATGAGGGGGGTTTTATTTTTCTGATATTTAGCCCAGAGTTTGTCTCTTTTCCGCATAGTAGCTAGTGTATTTTTGGTGAGCCATGGAGAAGTTTTAGTTTTTATTCTTTTAGTTCTTAGAGGAGCATGGACATTTAGCACTTTTAGGAATGTGGTGTTGAAGTGGGTGACAGCATCATCTAAAGGAAGTGTTTTTAGACAATTCCAGTTTATAGATTTTAGGGAGTTAGTGAAGTTAGAAGGATTGAAGTCTTTTTGGTTACGTGTTGTAAAGTAGTTATGGGAATGATGTTGGGTTAAGGGGAGTCGATGAGTGAAGATAGGTATATGGTCACCAAGGGGATCGGGAAGGGTTCCACTGTTTGAGAAATAGTGGGGATGAGATACTAGGATCCAGTCTAGGATACTGCTGGAGGAGAGATTTTTTGATGGGTGTGTGATAGAGTTGATTAGTTGTGAGAAGTTATGTAAGTTAATGTTAAGTGGGTTTGTGGGTGACTGTATGGAGATCCAGTTAATATTAATATCACCTAAGATTATGGTTTAATTGCTGATGTTGTTGGCAAGCCATGAGAGTATGTCTTCGAGAGTGAATATATTATCTCCTGGAGGGATATAGAGTGAGAGTTTATCACAAACACAATCAGGAATATGGACAATATTACAGCTACGACCTAAACTATTTTAGACAGAAAACACTACAGAAATGTTTATCATAAGTGAGCCAGTAGCTATGAAATACAGTACAAGTATGCAGTATACAATAAAAATGCTATAAATATCTAGAATAAGCAATAACTACTACAAATAAGCAAAAAAAGACAGGCTGCTTATTGCTATATATCACAGATCAGCTGCTCCTCCTCCTCAGATGGCTCTGTGTGTAATCAGTCTTTACAATTTTATATTTAAATCATTAAAGACTGTTCAAAAATTATATGAATCAATTGAGAATAGCAACAAATTATACATAATTTTATTATACTAGATTGTGTTTACCTAAGTTAAAGATATGTAATGGTAAGTTGAATATATAACTCACCTGTTAACATAATTTACTTAGCTACTTTCTATTTAAAATCAAACTTTAGATAGTTAGAGTGAAGAGTACATCTTGTTAGTGATTTTAGAGGGTACTCTTGAATGGCAATGCTATTCAAGTGTGGGGGTTTATATATCAGGAATTGTTTAGATTGTTTTTAATTCATTTTTAATGTTTTCTTTTTCAAATGTTTATCAGTGGGTGTCTTATGAACATTAGCCACTCAGTTTTAATATATATATATATATATATATATATATATATATATATATATATATTTACACACCATTCTTTTCAGAGCTATATCTTTTCATTTCTATAAAAGTAATAACAGGCACATGTGACTAATTACACTACTACTACTAATATATTCAAAAAGTGTATCTCTATTAATGTTAATGGATTAAATAATAGTAGCGAAAGGGGAAGTCTATTCAAATATTTAAAAATATTTAATGCTCAGATTGTATTCTTACAAGAAACACACTTATTCCAGATCAATATGCACAGACTTTAACTCCCCTAACTATTCAGTATTAGTAAGTTCTCATTGTAAACAAACAAAAAAAAAAAGAAGTGTGGCTATTCTATGGAAAAACTGTTTTGATGCCCAAAATCATAAATTCATACTATGATAAATCCGTCATGCTTTGTTTGGTATCTTTGAATATAAGTGGAAATATTTACACATTAGTTAACTTATATTTGGATTATTGGCTTGGGAGTTAAAGAGGTAAAACATTAGTTTGAGGACATTATACAACAGTTTAAATGGAGTATAATATTGGCAGGTGATTTTAATTGTAAATTATTTGATAGTGATATTAATGCAAAAAATACATGAAGGAAACCAACCATATCAAAGGCATTAATTGACTTTATTTACATGTTCAGTATTAAAAATATAAATGAATATGCTGAGCCAAATTCATTATTTTTTACTCATCTTTCACACTATGACACTCAATCAAGAACCAATAGATTATACATTTCAACAGACATAACTTATACATTTCAAGTGACATAACTTCAAAACTGGATAAAGTTAAAATAATTACATGTCATTTGTCTGATCATAATGCAATTACATTTGAGATGACAATGAATACTAAATGAAATATAAGCATTACCAGAATTTCATCATACATAACGAATTTGAAAGACTTTAAGGAATTTTGCATTAAAGATATACAAACTTTTCTAAATATAAATCTTAATGATGATTTATCAAAAATATATGTATGGGATTCTTTCAAGTCATACTTATATGGTAAATTTCTAACTTGGTTTATTAATAAGAAAAAACAGTGGAATAAAGATTTATTACATTTACATTTAAAAATATATAAACTAAAGCTAGATATACAAAAAAGAAATAATAATTTACAAAGAGAACTTGATGAGATGAACAAAACATATTTACAAATATTATGTCATAAAACTATGATTAATTTGGAAAAGATCAAATTAAATTATGATTGTATGAATCCTAAAATCCAAAGAAGGATAGCAAACAGAACAAATCATATTATTAAATCCAATCAGATAAAATAAGTTTATATTCTGGGTACTAGATAAAGAGTTTCAGATCTAGAAGGTATTGTAGAGGCTTTTAAAACACACTTAAGTTAATTACCTCACATAGCACAGAAATTGAACCTCAGAATGTAATAAAATTCTCCTTTAGAACTATATCAAGAAAAACTAACGGAAAATCAAATAAAGTTAATTGATAAATCGAATCACAAATTAATAAGTTAAAATTAAATAAGGCTCCTGGAATTGATATTATACTTGAAATGTACAAATTATTAATTAAAGAAGCTTTAGACTTATTGTTAAAACTATATACTTTAGCTAAAAAAATAATAACTCCCCCTTTTCCTGGAAATATATATTAATTTATCCAATGCTAAAGTCAGGTAAAGATACAAAAGAATGTTCTTCATACAGACCAATATCATTATTAAACATTGATTATAAAATGTTTATGGCAATATATGCTAGTAGATTAAAACAATTGATAGATGAAGATCTAACTGGATTTATAAAAGATAGAAACACATATGATAACTTTAAAAGAATTCTTGCATTAATTGATATATCAATTTCACAAAAAAATAATATGACTTTAGTGAGCTTAGACATCAATAGCACTTTTGATTCAGTTCACTGGGATTATTTATTTCTTGCTCTCGATGAATATGGATTTTCACAAGAATTTACTCAATTGTAAAATTATTATATGTTAAATCCCTAGCTTATATAAAGATTGGGTCATGCATATCTAGATCTATTGTAATCACCAAGGTCATGAAACAGGGGTGCTCTCTGTCCATTTTGTTGTTTGCTTTGGTCATCGAACCTTTTGCAAATTGTATTAGGATGAATACAAATATCAAAAGCATATGTTTTAATAACTGTTTAGTTTTCAACATTCAGTTGTTTGCCAATGATATTTATTAAGTTTGAAAGATCATAGTAAGTCTTTACAAGCTTTGACACAATAAATCTCTTCCAAAGAATTTCTGGCCTTAAATTCAATGAAAATAAAACTAAGATAGCAATGTCTTTCAGCTTTTCCCAGTTAGAGGTCACCACAGTGGATCACTGGTCAGCAGATTGATTGGCAGTGGTGTTTTTAATGGTGTCGAGTTGCCACCCCGATACCCAACCTTCACAGAAGGCACACACATACACACACATGCACCTACCTGCATGTCTTTAAAACTCACTAGACTGCAGGGGAGGACATGCAGGCACTGCACAGAAGGAGCACCAGCTAAGAATTGAAATGGAGAAACTAAGATATTACTTATAAATTGCAATAAGAAGAGTATAAAGAAAACGTTTGGTAAATATATAGTTCTTGACAATAAAATTAAAAATCTACAGGTCACTTTAACAAATTATTTGAATGCAACACTAATAATTAACTTTAATAATATCTTAAATACAATTAAATGTCTCATGGAGAAATGGAATATATTATTTTTACTATGGATAACAGACTTTTTCTAGTTAAAATGATTATCTTCCCAAAAGTATTATTTTTTTATACAAGCAATCTCTCATCCTCCTCCCAAACATTATATACATCATTCTAATAGGTTAATGTTAAACTTCTTGTGGTACCCTAATAAATCTAGAATTGCATTAAATCATCATTTAAAGGATTTGGATGTGTGTGTGTGTGTGTGTGTGTGTGTGTGTGTGTGTGTGTGTGTGTGTGTGTGTGTGTGTGTGTGTGTGTATGTGTGTGTGTGTGTATGTGGGGGGGTTAATCTTCCTGACATTGAAATATATGTTTTATCATCTATTGTTAAGACACTGACATTGTGGTTAAACCCATCATATTCAGCTAGGTGGAAACAAATTCAAGAGCATATTTGGTTACAATCAAATTCTTCACTGTTGTCAAATACACAAAAATTCTACCTAATAATATTTATTTGATGGTAACAGATTATATTCTAGACAATAAAAATAAACATATATATTCCAAATGTATTACTATCACATTAACTACTTTTTAAAACGATTTAAATAGAAATCCAGATATTAAGGCTTGGTCATTCTTATTATTTCCATTGGATGTACACAGAATAATATTGACACTTTCAACATTAACAAAATGACCATACTTAGAGGGGAAAACTTAATATACTGGCATGAATTGTTGGATTCTGGAAAGTTCTTCAAATGAAACAAGTCATGAATAATTATAATACAGATAATGAGTTCTGGTTGGTAGTACAAGAATTAAGGCGATATAATATAAATAAACTAGAGTCAATGTAAACATCAACCAGACAAAATATTACTACACTTATAGAATTTTTGATTGTTATAGGTAACCAAACACCGCAGAGAGATGGTTATCTTTCTAAAATATATAAAGTAATAAAAACCACAAAAGTATATTATAAAGAAACCCTAGGACTCAGCAAACTCCTGTGCAGGAATAGCTTATTCCTGCATGGAAGGGACTGTTCCCATGAAGCATGGTAGCGCACCATGTATATGTATGAAGGCGCGCTGCCATGCTCTAAAAAGTACATGGTTCTGTGTGTGAGTGCAGGGGTGTGTCTGAGAGCAGTGCTCTTACAATACATAAGACCCCTGCACTCCATAATTGTGGTACTACAATGTAATGGCTGCAAGAGTGTCTGTGAAATGCCTCTCAACCACTTAGAGCAAGGAATCTGGGAGAAAGGAAATAAAAGTCTGGCTCACAGACGTAAGTTGATAGAATAACAGGTTATGCATTAGCATGAATGTGCCAAAGGGTATGAAGTTTAAAATGCAAATGTCTGTCAGTATTTTCTAACTGCAATCTTTAATGATTTGCCACTAATCCACCCAAAAGCCACAATTCTATGAGAAATGGACCAAAAATATAAGGCAAATGTCTGGGCAGTGTGTAACAATCTGTACAGTGAGAGGTATGGCGGACACTGTTAGTGTCCGTGGAGCATACCTCAAATGCAAAGCCTGCCATGTCATCACCATTGTAAAAGCCCAGCCCCCCACAGATAATGTTGCAGAAATCAATGTGCATACCCCTACAGTAAAAAAATAAAACACAACAGTTTAATTTTTTTTTTCAGTCCGCAATAAAGTTTAAGCTTAGCTGAGCTTGTGTGCGCATCATGCAGTTCTGCTCAGCCTAGCTTACACATCATAAGGAGCTAAACAGGTATATACTCCAAGACATAGCAATGTGGAAATAGTGAAGTGGTTAGAGCATTCGCTTTGCAAGTAGTCATTCCTGGATCGATCCCCAGTAAAGCCAACTAGCATTTTACATATGAAAGCAGTACATAATTTGCCTTTTTAATAATTAGGTAGTAAATAACACATATTTGTTAACCAGAGTAGTGTAGTAGGTTCAGATGTGATGTGTCAGTGTAATAAAGTTGTGAAACCTCCATATAAACACAAGTGTCCCATACAGTATAGTCACACAAGAATAAATGTAATGAAAGCACATTGGGGAATGCCAGGGAAGGTAAAAAAAAATTATAATATGTCAGGAATGATGAAGTAATCCCATACAGGGAGTAGTCCATAAAATAAAACATAAGCAATGCTAAGCATTGCACAGCTATGCCAACTGGGTGTAAGCATTGTGCAAATATGAATACTAAGCAATGAGTAGCCCAGCTAAGTGGATTTCCCCATTGGTAAGCAGTGCTGAATCTGCTCCTTTAAGCACTGCCAACCTTAGCTAACCAGATTTGCCTGTAGCTTAGCTTAGCTCAGCATATTCAAAACCATACAATCACAGCAAAGGGTGTATAATAGGCTATATTTAAACCTCACAGGTGGGAATGCAGCACAGAACTGGTTGTAGGTCCTCACTGTAGGCAGTATGGCAGGTGTTGGAGAGGGCATGCACTTTTGGGCACAGCACTGGGGCATACAGGAGTCCAAGGTCATGATAGGACTCCTTGTTAAAAACCATGATGTGAGTCTGCTGCAGGACCAGTACCAGGGCTCTCAATATAAAGCGGAGGCCTAGGAAAGTCTCACCCTTGAACTCACCAGTGCCACTGGCATCCCTCAGACTGGTGAGCTGGTCTGGCACCACTATGCCAACTTGAAGCGAAGGAAGAGGGAGCTCTTGGACCAGTGGGTCCAAGAAGCATGGCAGAGGGGTGATGTCCCTGGCATGTATAAGTACTCATATCAACAACTGTTTACCAAAGTCCAGCCTGTGTATATGATGGATAGGTATGTATAAATGTTTCTCTATCTTCATTACAGCTCCAGCTGAGTGGGCTGTGAACCAGGAAGCCCATGCCAGCACGTTGCAAAAGCTGTGTCGTGAGGCTGGTGAGTAACAATCTAGCTTGTAGTATTCATACCAAATAAATATAAAGGAGTAGAATGTCACCTGGCAGTAATAAAAATGTGTATGGTTTGTACTGAGTAAAGCAGACAATATTACATAATAGTCTCATATAGGTTATATATAAATAAAATTGTA
>NC_056726.1:147900476-147959623 GCF_019279795.1 Protopterus annectens
GGCCAAGAATACAGCTTCTATGGGACCTGACAATATCCCTGGCTGTGTTCTACATGAACTACAGAGTGACCTGGCGCCTCACCTATGTGCCCTGTTCAAGTACAGCCTCACCTCAGGCTCTGTCCCTACTGAATTGTGCACTGCTACAGTCACCGTTCTCCGCAAATGATGTGTGACTGCAGACCCTGGGAAATACTGGCCCAACTGCCTGACAAGTCTGTTATGCGAAGCTATGGAATGCATCATCATGCACCTAATAAACAGGGATATGGGAATCTACAGACTCAAGATCCCACACAGTTTACTTTTGTGAAGGGTAGGTCATACCTGCTCATTCAACCTGGTAAACTTCTTGGAGTCAGTCACCTGAGCCATGGATGAAGGCAAGGTGGCACATACAATACAAGTACAAATATGACTCTGTCATTGTCCATGTTGGTTTGAATGACCTGAGATGTACCTCCCTGGATTGCATGAAAAGAGACATGGAGGAGCTCTCTGATCTTGTAGCCCAGGCAGGTATGACCCTAGCCCTGAGTAGCATCCTGCCATCACCCAGAATGATACCACAGTACAAGGACAAAATGATTGACTTCAACAATTGGCTATGCTTCTGATATCATTCTAAGGGGATCCAGTATCTGTCTGCCTGGGATGACATGATCGACAGACCACGATGCTTTGCCAGAGATGGCCTGCACCTGTTACCCTTGGGATTCCGGATACTGGCTAAGGCTCTTTCCACCCCTGTAGTGCCTTTTTTGGGCAAGGTTCAAATGACAAATTCACCACCTTAACAGGTACAAGCAAGCAAAAATCTAAGGGTAATGCTACTCAATGCTGGAAGTCTAAACCTCAAAATGCATTCACTCAAGGCACTCCTTAAAATGGAGAACATCGACATCTGTGCAGTGACAGAGACCTGGTTCAAGGCTCCAGAGAGTACCCCTGTATTACCGGGCTATAATTCATACTGCACCTTTCGGCCACCTAACCTAGACTGAAACACTAAAGGCAGAGGCATGTCCGTATTCATTAAGGATATCCACACCCCCAGGCTAGTTACTCAGCATAATGCATCCGAGATTATCCAAGTGCAACTAACTCTGGGCAAGCAGTCCAGCTTGTAACTTGCTACAGATCCCCCACCATGCCCCAGGATTCACACTCCTCATTTTTTGATACACAAGAAAATATTAGGGTACAACCCAACACCCTAATAATGGGCGATTTTAACTACTACACCATTAACTGGGAAAACTACTCATGTACCAACTCTTTTGCTCGACATTTTCTGGAATTCATAAATTCCAATGCCTTGGATCAACTTATCTACACCCCCACCAGGGGCAGCAATATCCTAGACCTAGTCATTACCAACATGGGCGACCGGTGTTCCACACCAGAGGTCACTTCCTCTTTGGTCAGATCCGACCACAAGCTAATCCCCCTAGACATTCACATCCCGCCCCGTCCCCCATTAGGGAAACCACCGTAAAAAATTTCTCCAAAGCCAACTTCACGCTTCTTAAGACAGAGGTGGCAAACTTCACGACACACATGCAGACAGACAATAGATGTATGACTGCTGAATCCTACACAAATGCACTTTATAAGCACTTACACGAGTGCATGAATCATGCCACCCCAAATAGAACCAAGACGCTCTCCTCCAAAAAGTGGTCCCCTGCCATAAACAAACTATACAACAGAAGAAAGAAAGTGTTGCAGAAAAGAGGAAAATTCCAGGATGCAAAAAACTCCCTTACCAGCCTCAGTAAGAAGCTGAGATCCCTCATAAAATCCTCCAAAGCTAGTTACAAAAACAAAATCACCACTGATTCTAAAGACAACTACAAAGCATTGTATAGCTATGCCAATAATCTCAATGGCAACATTCAGATCTGCTCTGAGTTGCAGCACAATGACACTAAATATACAGAACCAACTGATATTGCCAACATCCTGGCAGATAGGTTCAGTGCTAACTTTACCCCCCCCCTCACCCCCTAAAGGGCCCATCTCTATACCAGAAGAATGCAAAGTTCCTGTAATCACGGCTGCACAGGTAAAAAGCACACTCTCCAAAGCCAAGAACACAGCATCCATGGGACCTGACAACATCCCAGGCTGCATTCTACATGAACTGCAGAATGAACTGGTACCCCACCTAATCACCATGTTCAGTCATAGCCTCATCTCAGGCTTTGTGCCCACTGAATGGTGCACAGCAACAGTTATCCCACTCCACAAAGGGGGAGCCACCACGGACCCCAGGAACTACAGCCCCATTAGCCTAATGAGTCTGGTCTGCAAGGCCAGTATCATCATGGATCTTATACACAAAGACATTGGTAATCTCCAAACTCTGGACCCCACCCAGTTCGAGTTTGTAAAAGGCAGATCATGTCTCCTAAACCTGATTGACTTCTTTAAAGCAGTCACCAAAGCTGTAGACGAGGGTAAGGTGGCTCACACATCCTATCTAGATCTTGCCAAGGCTTTTGACACCATCCCCCCTCTGGAATTATAGATAAACTCACTAGACTAGGTATACATCCCTATGTCACAGGATAGGTTGCCAACTGGCTCACTGACAGAACCCACACTGTGAAAGTAGCAGACTCCAACTCTGACTTCAGACTAGTGACAAGTGGAGTACCATAGGGTTCAGTACTGGGTCCCCTCCTGTTTGGTATCTACTTTTTTGAAGTACAGGCTAACACAGAAGGTCTTTGGCTAATGAAGTTCACAGATGACTGCAAACTAGGAGCCATAATCAAAACTCCTAATGATGTGGGCATCCTACAAAAGGGCCTCACGGAGACAGATGCCTTGTGTCAAAGCCATGGTCTCAAGCTCAGTGCCAAAAAGTGCATTGTCATCCCCTTTGGTAAAAACTCTGTACCCATGAGCTACCACATAGGTGGCAGTCTACTTAACACTGAAAGTGTGATAAGAGACCTTGGGACACAGGTGGTCAGTAGTCTCTCCTTTGATAATCACATTGCCAAAGTAGTAAGGAAATCCTTCTACGTGGCACACCTCATTACAAAATGTTTCTCATCCAGGAAAAAAGAGGTCATTGTTCCCCTCTACTCATCACTCATTAGACCCATTATAGAGTACAATGCCCCTTTTGGTATGTACCTCACAAGACATATACAACAACTGGAAAGGCCACAGAAATACCTCATAAAGAGGATTACTGGCCTCAAACAGATGCCCTATGCAGGCAGTCTCAAAAAACTCCAGCTTTACTCCATCGCATATTGCCTACTCAGAGGTGATATCTGCCTTACATACAAAGCTATGTCAAACCCAGAACCGTTGACATGCTCCACTTAAAGAAATCCCAATTTCTCCGAGCTACATGCTCTACGGTCCTAAACCTTGTCACTACAATAAACAGAACATGCTGGAGTGATAGATTCCTGTCCCAGATAATATATATATATATATATATATATATATATATATATATATATTTATCAAACAAAACACTCTTCAAGAAAAATCTTTATGATTGGATGGGAAATAGGAAATTCACCCCAGGGATCACCTCTGTGACAGGAGGACACTGTACTTGACAGGAGCACAGGAAAATAATTTTCTTGGGTGGCGAAAGCCAGGGTACCTTTTTGGCTAGGCTTATATAGGCCCTAGGGCCAATAGCCTAGCACCTACCTATGAAGCTATGAACCTATACAGCCTACCTTGATCTGGCCAAAGCCTTTGATAACATTCCCCACTCAGGAATCATGCAATAACTCACTAAGCTAGGCATCAAGCCATATATCACTAGGTGGGAACAGAAGCACAAACACATTGAGACAGTTGCAGATGTCACTGGGTTTGCTGTAACATCCTTTATGAGGAATATGATGTTGGTAATACCAACAGATGTGAGTATTTACTGACTGCATTCCCCAGAGTCCGTGAATGATTTACCAAGTAATGTAATGAAACAATACATGCAAGTGTGACTGCATATAACCTGGGATACTACCCAAGTATGAACAAATACAAAAATAAAAGATTGTAGTACTACCCATGTATACTCACATGTCCCATACAGTATACTCACATCCCTTGCTACTGTAATGACAGCATGTAGAAGCATGTTATGTACATGGAATTAAATACAGTTATTAAAGATGTCATTACCCTGCTATTTTATTAGACTGGAGTGTGATCACTGGTTACCAGGGCTGAGCTGTGCTAAGCAGGTTTAATTATTGCTTAAATGTAAATGCTAAGCAGATGTGCGCACTGGTAAGCAAAGCCTACATGGTGTAAGTGCATATTCATTTAACCAGTGCCTTAATTACCCTGTCTCCATCAGCCCTTGTTCTGCCCAGCAGCAGAATAAATAGCCCTTGCAGGTCTTGAATCCAGAACCCTGTAGTCTATAGTCATGGCACTTAACCACTAATTCCTTTGAGCTGTAGAAATATCTGTTGCTTTTTTAAATATATCATTCAGTACACGTACTAAATAGTAGTGAATAATTGCTTTGAGTACTACAATTTTATACTACTTGTTAGTGAAAACACTGTGGAATCACTCATGTTTCTATATTTAAATATACACATATCAGATAAATATGGTCAGATACATCTGAAAAGGAATATACAACACTCATATTTACACATAAAAAGGATATATATATATATATATATATATATATATATATATATATATATATATATATATATATATATATATATATATATGTATATATATATATATATATATATATATATATATATATATATATATATATATCATATGTCCATAACGTAGTAGAGTCATACCTCAGCACCATAACTCAACCTCTTAGTGGAAGGGGATGTAATGTAAGTATTGCAGTTATAAATGTAGAATGTTGCTACAATAACAGGGTTTGTGTCAGCATACATGTTCTGAAGGAAGGCAGTTCTGAAACTGAAATGTATGCCATCAGTTATTGACAGACATCGTAAAATCATCATAGTGAAGTATCACACAAATCACAGTAATGATTCTGTGGAATACAGCAGAAATATGAGCAATAAACCTGGACAGTCTGAAACAATCTGGTCAGTCGAGAGGTATACACAGAACTCCTTCATGCAAGAAATGTGGACCAAGCCTGACAAAGGGGGTGCTTAAAAGAAAATGGGGATATATCTCAAATACTGGAGTAGATAAGCTCACACAGTTAATGCAATCACACCCTCCTGTCTGTCCTAACATATATTAACTGGAGGAACACAAGTCCCAAGCCCACGTACTTCCCACTAGTTATGGACATACATCTTCACAGCATCCCACTGCTTTGTCAGAAATACACAACACTTATGGTGGCCAGGCAACTGTACATCTGACAAATATCTGGACATAACATCACACTAGGGAAAATACACTGAGCTGCTAGGCATGTCACCAAGCACTGTCTAAACTACAGGCAGACTGCCACAACACTAACCCAATTTTCCTATGGGAGAATACACATGTAATTGCAAATATAGCAGGCATTACAAGGATGTAACAGCATGGAATGACAGACACCAGTGTGAAAGTGCATACCCACAACCAATCTCAACACAGTCACATAATGGTAAGCCTAATTAATAGTACAGTATATGGACTGTGTGAACAAAACCCATCATCATGTTTGCCACTCACACACTGCCCCTACATATACTGGCCCAATTCACAGTGTAGTTTGATGCCTGACTGTGGTATGGGACATGTCTCAGTCTGGCCCTACAAACATTTAAGCTGATAGGGTACCAGAAACTGGAGCAGCATGCAATGTCAGATAGGAAAGGACCAAGAACACTGACATCTACCCCACTCTGTATACAGGCCAAATAACATATTCACAGTACACTGCTATACAATACTGACAATCTGTCAACAATTGACATAAGAACACAGACTTCACTACTGTACAGACTACAACTGAATGTACAGGTTTTGTCCTCAAATATAAGGCCACATACACATAACATGTCTGGCAGTCTGATATATCACTGGGTTGATATTAGGAATGATGTCAGTAAATAATGATATACTGTACATATCCACCTCTTACTGCATGACATATGGACAAAAGGTGACAGACTTGGGGGACAGAGGCACAAACACAGGGCCATCATGGACATATTGCTGTCATAAACTGTGAAAATTGCTGGTGTAACAGGGTTTGTTGTAACATATCTCTTCTGAGGGATATGAAGTTAGAAATACACACAGATGTTACCATTTACTGACTGCAATCCTCAGAGTATGCTACTGAATTTATAAAGACAAAAATGTGTGAGTAACACACCAAATCTAAGACTCCAAACTCTGGCCAGCCTGCAGATAGCCCTACAGGTGAGAGTTTTCTCAACCACTTAACACTGTCATGTCAGACTTTAAATCATGCAGAACAGCCATATCCACACAAACCCTGTTAAACTAACATTACTTCAAATATATAACAGCAATACTCACATTCTGTCCAAATGTCTGGAACATCCTCCTCCAGTTTGTTAGGCTGACTCCACAGTGTATGTTGTAAGAAGTATTTCCAACTACCCTCTATGATGCTGTTTGTCAGACTCCCACATGCAGTCCTGCTCACAGTGAAGGAAAAGGGCCAACATCTGCATGGAGTGCTTAGTTATAGGAGTGTGTTTCCATGCAGTTGGCTACAGGAATGATATTACAGCTGTTCCACATGCAATCAGGAAATGGGGGGACTCCAATTTGTGCACAGGCCATCATCTGATCTTGAGCATTACCTACAAAGGTCAACCTGCTGCCTATGCAAAACAGATGTATTTTCTACATCTACCAGAGAGAGATAGATACAGAGAGACAGAGAGAAAGAAAGAAACAAAGAAAAAGAAAAACAAACAAAAAGCAAGACCATCACAACCAGACTACAAAAAAAGAAATATGTGAGACACACCTGTCTACCTATGTAATACAGCAACTGAAACAGGCAAAAAAAAGAAACGGTATGTGAAACAAGTAATCATGTAATGGAATGTGGTAGGAGGTATGTAAAAGAGGTAAATAGGAAGTTTAACAGATATTTCTCAACAGCAGTTGCTGTACTGATATACTGCTGATCAGAACCTATGGCCATAGCATTTGTGTCTGTCTGTAGTGACATAGAACACAGCTCACGCCCTTGAGTCAGTCTCATATGACTACTACTGGAGTGTGGTTTGAACAATACTGACTATGACACTCCTAGACCAGCTACTGGGATGTCGCATATATCCATATGTTAATTGTGAGTACTAGTATGATATGCATGTCTGTATCAGAAATGTGAGGGACCTGTACAGGGTATTTGCATAGTGAAATACTGTTGCAGCTGTGTGTGTTGAACTGCATATTATATAATGAGCTCATACCATTCAGCTGTCCAGTGTTATGCACACTGACCATATGTGTGCCTCAGGTTTGTAGTTATGTACTAAAACAGTTGTGTTATGTCTGGCAAAGAATTGGCAACCTGTGAACACTGACATTAAACATCTCCTTACATTTCATTTGGCTGTTCCCATTAGGGGTCGTCACAGCAGATCATAGGTTCATAGGTTCATAGGCAGGTACTAGGCTGTCGGCCCTGGGGCCTATACAAGCCCAGCCAAAAAGGTACCCTGGCTTTTGCCACCCAAGAAAATTATTTTCCTGTGCCACTTTCGGGCAGAGCCGCAGAGGTGATCCCCGGGGTGAATTTCCTTTTTCCCATCCAGTCATCAAGATTTTTCTTGAAGAGTGCTAATGAGGAGCTTTGTTTGATATAGATAGGTAGTTTATTCTGGACTATGGGAAGTCTCTGGGACTCACTGCATGTCTTCCAGCCCTGTGCATCTTGCTCTTTCACACCAACCAGCTGTATGTCTGCTATCAACACATACATACACCTTATCTCAGGCCTTCCCCTTTTCCTCTTACCCAGCAGCCTCTTGGCCTGACCACCTAATATACATGTTCCTACTCCTGTACACCCTCATCACACCCAGTGCAAATCTTAATGACTTTAACTCTGCCACATCCACCTCTGACTCCTGCTTATTTTTCAATGCCACTGTCTACAACCCATATAACACAGCTGGACTCCCCACCCTCTTGTACACCTTCAATGTCACTCTTAATGGTACTTGTCTGTCACAAGTCACACCTGACACTACTCTCCACCACCTGCATCCTACCTGCACTCTCTATTTACCTCTCTTCCACACTGCCCATTACTCTGAACTGTTGTCCCAAGTATTTAAGTTTATCCACCTTTGCAAACTGTACTCCCTGCATCCTCACCATTCCTCCATCCTCTCTTCTATTCACACACATATATTCTGTCTTAGTCCTGCTGACCAATATTCCTCCCTTCTCTAGATCATATGTCAACCTCTCCGGGGTCTCCTCAACTTGTTCACTACTCTCACTACAGAACACAATGTCATCTGCAAATAGCACAGTCAACAGGGACCCCTGTCTGATCATGTCTGTCAAGCTGTCCATCACCACTGCACATGAAAAAGGACTCACAGCTGCTCCCTGATGTACTTCCACCACCACCTTAAATGCACCTGTCACTCCCAAACCAGAACTCACTGCTGTCACAGTAGCCTTGTACATATCCTGTACCATTCTTACAGATTCCTCTGCCACTCCTGACATCCTCATACAATACCACAACTCTCCTCTAGGCATCCTGTCATATAATGTCTGTAAGTCCACAAAGACACAATGCAGCTACTTCTGACCTCATCTGTACGTCTCGATCAACACTTTCATTGTAAACATCACATCTGTACTGATCTTTCCTGGCATGAAACCATACTGCTGATCAGTAATCCTCACCAACCTTCTTAACCTAGCTTCCACCATCCCCTACCATTACCTCATGCAGTGACTGATCAATGTTATCCCTCTGTAGTTACTACGGCTGTGCACACCACCATTATTCTCACAATATATATATATATATATATATATATATATATATATATATATATATATATGGATCACCTTCAGATTCCCGAAATCGCATTTCCCCGACATGGAATCCGACGGGTCGAAAACACCGACAACGCAGATGACCGACAAGGTGAGAACCCGACGGACTCGGTAAGTGTGCGATAGAGTGAGGGATTTAGTGTTCGGGAGCGGACAGGTAAGTGTGCGATAGTGAGGGACTGTGGGTTTAGGGGTGGGTTAAGTGAGTTAGGGTTAGGGTGCAGGTAGGGAGTGTGTGTGATAGTGAGGGACTGTGGGTTTAGGGGTGGGTTAAGTGAGTTAGGGTTAGGGTGCAGGTAGGGTGAGTGTGAGTGTCGGATCTTGGGGTTAGGGGTGGGTAAGTGAGTTAGGTTAGGGTGCAGGTAGGGTGAGTGTCTTGATGTCGGACCTTAAGGTTAGGGTTTGGGTTAGGGATAGTGGATATCTTATGTAGTGTCATGTGTTGTTTACGTAGTGTGTTGGTGTAATGGTATTCGTGTTTTGCTGTCGGTATTTTTGTTGTCGGTCTTTTGGTGTCGGTGATTTGTGTGTCGTGGTTTACGCTTCGGGCATCTGAAGGTGATCCATATATATATATATATATATATATATATATATATATATATATATATATATATATATATATATATATATATATATATATATATATACATACACACACACATCCCCCAGGGTATAAGTGTGAATGCAAAGGCTACCAAAATATCAAATGATGTATGTGTGTTACAGCAATGTGAAGACAGTGTCACTAATATTGGTCCATAGCCTACCATGTATTTACGACATCCTTCACATGTTGCCACTTACCAGGTTGACAGGAATGACTGAGCAGCAAAAGTGTTATGACAGTGTGCCATACTGACATAGAACAGAAATGTATAGCAGTTATTACCTGTGCAGATGTATGCATGTATGGGTAGGTGTACCTGGCTGCCTCATAACACCTGACATGGGATGCAAAACAGCATGTAGCAGTACTGTAGATGTTGTACACGTGTGTAATGTTAATGTGTGTGCTTCCAACAGAGTTACACTTCCACAACTAATGGTTGTTGCAATAGCCTGTCACAGACATGAGTACTGCCATAAGCAGGAGTATCATGTAGGAAATAGAGAGGTGTCCAACTGTGTTATGACCTTGTGTCAATGCCTACTACAAACATTGATATGATCACCCACATAGCTGTATGGCCTCAGCAATACTTAACTTGTACAACCTGTCTCAACCAAAGTAGAGTAAACCCCTTTGCAGGACAGCAGTAATGCACAAAGAACATAATGGGATGCTATATTGGCTGTAGAGGGGACAGTAGGAGCAGGCACCAACTGGCCAGCATGTCATCCTTTGTCTGGGTGACCATAGTAGGTCACAGGTGCATTACTATAAGGCTGACTATGAGTATAAATTGGACACATCCACTGAGGGCAAACAGAAAGGCCATCTTCACAGGCAACAATCCAGACCACCCTGTAATGGAGGTCAATCATAGCATATACATACACACACACCATTGCTACAGCCAACCAGCTGCAGACACGTTTAGGCTAAACATCACCACCCTGGCTCAACATCAGTATAGGTGGATATGCACACCACATGCACCACTACCATCATCATCATGGATCAGGTGCAAACCACCCACTTAAACGTAAAAATAGCAAGTCACCTTGGGGACTGATAACATTCCATTCTGCATCCTACACAAACTCAGACATATGCTTCCAGCTCCATTACATACTGTAAGCAAGGCAAGCCTGAGCAGCTTTGACAGCCCATCTGTAAGGAACACAGACACTTTCATCTTTCTACACAAATGTGAATGGTGGTTTATGAAATGTACTGGCCCTCATAAGGGGAAATATGACACAACAGGACCAGGAGTACATTGCATATTCATACAGTGCTGCATCTCATGTGTTTGTATATAGTGTACACTGTTGACAATTAGTCATGTGCCGACTCTGTAAAGAAGTTTGTGCAATGTCTGAGGTCCTGTGATGTGTTTCCCTGTTTATGTCTTCAAGGTGCTATGCTGAGGTAGCCGGACTACAATGAGCAGGAGACTTGGGCCATAACTGAGGCCATCCTGCAGAACTATACCATCCTTTTTGGTCGGGGTCACCAAAACCAGCAGGAGCAGACTGCGCTGTGGGATGAAACTGTCCAAACTGTTAACAACTTGGGACACCATGGCCACACGTACGATCAGGTATGTCATAGAGCACCTGACCTGATTCAACGTGCCCGGCAATGGGCTTGCTGCTGTAGTGAGGGACCATTCCACTACTGGTGGGGGGCCAGCTACACAGCCCTGTCTTATGGCAATGGAGGAGCTCCTGGTCAACCTTGGGGTAGCCCCCACAAGAAGATCTACATAAGAACTTTCAGTCATGGAAGTGGGTTGCACCCAGGCAACAGGCGAGGAGCGTCCAGGTAAGACAAAAGTGCACATCAGTGTACTGAGATTGCATTACAACTGTGTTCTATAGAATCCTGAGATGCATATGTCAGGGAAAAATGCTACCACCATAACCAATATATCACTCCCACTACTAAAATGGTACTGTCTAACACCTTCCTCATTCATTGCCTCCTGTATGGTACCCCACTTCTTACCAACCTTCAATCTTGTCTAAAAACAAAGCTATCCTCCTGTTATCAGAAAATGTCTGTTTGCTACCAGCTTTATATCCAAATACCACCATTGGCAATGCCCTACACAAACTAAATTTGCTTGAACTTCCCAACCATCTTACCTACATTCAACTTACTCATGCCCCTAAACTCATCTGTAACTCTCCATCTACCCCTAGTTTGCATCCTACTTCAAAATGCAGATACCCAACAGACTTCTAAGATCCAATAACCAGAATTTTCATTAACTGCACAAGCCTGCTCATCCTCCAGACAGACACCTATCCTTTTCCCTAGCTCACCTCTGGAAATCCCTGCCACCTCTTATTGGTACTACAGACAACCACCACTCTACCTTTAAGACCTTGCTTCATTCCCATCTCAAAAGCCTCTGGGAATGTTCCTGCTCTCATCACACATGACATGCCTGTTTTTCCCCATTTCTCACACTCCTTTACTTCTCTCTTCTCTTCATCATACTGAGCTTCTCTGACTACATCTTCATTCATCTCATTTGCTCCTGCTCTTGCTCTACTTTTTTGTTATTGTCCCACCCTTCTTAGATTCAACAATTTCACCTCTTATCACCCATCCTACTTTAACTATGCTAAGATTTCTTGTAAAACTGTAATGTCAACCCTGTGTTATTTCACATTCTAACAAATATAACAGAAATATGCAGCAATGAGGTTTTCTTATTCTAGTTGACATATATGTGTGTAATTTTGCCTTTTATATTTGTAAACATATTTTCACTGCAATTGTAGATTTTTATAATGTTATGTAATACCATCGTTCTTCAATGCTATTGCATAACAGTACGTGCATTGTCTTCATATTATATTGTTGTTCATGGAGATTTTTTCCACGGGACTCCATTGAAAGCAGGCTCTTATTAGACCAGTGGACTACCCTGGTACACAAACTATAAAATAGATAAATTAATAAAATCAGTGGGTGGGGTTTAGTTATGCTCACAAGTGCACATCTATGGTGAAGGACAGCAAATTGTGTAATATCATAGTTTATACTGTACCTGTGCATAAATGTAGCGTTAATTGTGTGCCAATGCATATTGTGAATCAGCTAGCAATACCTCTCCCTCCCTACTTCCTAGGTCCCTTGACTCTACATGAGGTACAGCAGCCTGAAGCCAGGGAGTATGAGATTTTACTGTTTTGGCTCACCAGTACCCCAGGCATGTTAAGGTGTTACACACAGCCATCTGGCAATATCTGCATGATCACTTGTAGTGGGGTTCACTGCCTAATATCACAGTGGATATCACAGGGGCCTATTTACATGTGATGTCATATATCTGTAGCATACCTACCTCACAAACCTGTCATTGCAGGACATCTGGATAAAGATTGGCAAAATGTGGGGACAAAAGGCCAGGAGTAGGGACATATTCTAGACATTGCTGTTATACAGTGCATATGAAAGGTGTAGCTGTTAGAATGGTAGGTATTTCTGATATATGACAAGGTGAGCACAATACAGAAGACCAAACATATATCCAACCTATCCTGTGACCTATAATCTGTACAATGCAATTGACAAATAAACAAATCTGTTAGTGGAACAAGTATGGGACATGGAAATTGTGCAAGAAACTAGACGCATATATGTACACAGGATGAAGCTCATACTGTGGTGCAGCACCATGTGACAACATCACAGCAGTATATCCTATTGTATATACACACCTGCTATCAATTACAGACTCTTGGATTAACTGCAAATAACACTCAGCTCACATACCAAGGATATCCCAACAAAGACCCACAGTTGTGTGCTACAGCAAAAGCCTTGGTTCACATACAGCTTAACATGCTGCAAAGGGATCACATGTTAGAAAGGTATCAGCCTGGAGAAGCCTACAGAAACATACCCACAGCATTGCATATGCCATGGAACACAGTGCAGATAGTTATCAAAAGGTGTTACAGATATGGTGCAACAGTGACATTGTGAAGAAGTGGGCATCCCTACATGTATGTAAAGGATACAATACCAACAATATCCAGGGAGGCTGCCAGGAGCTATACAGCAACACCAAAGGAGTGACAGACATCTCTGGCAAGTACTGTGTGTGTACTACATGTGACAACAATCTTATTTGGTCTTCACATGTCTTGGTTATATGGTATGTTTGGTAGATGGCAGCTGTTCCTCACAACAAACAACATCCAGTCCTGGGTAACTTCTGGACAACAATACATCAGCTTTTCAAAAAGCATGTGTGTAAAGGTGTTAAGTCATTATGAGACTAATGTTAAACTGTCTTTGTCCACAATTCCGTCATGTTATTTTGGCCATATAAAACCACTGCACAACAGCAGAAGCACACTACCCACACAGTAAAGTAGGCTGATAGCAGTGTCCTGCTTTTGGTTTGCTGTTCACAACTTTGAACTGGGGCTGTAGCCAATTTGGAGTGTATTATGACCAGTTTCAAACACCAGTCCCTTGTGGCTATAATCCTTTTGGTATCTGACACATACCTGTGTATGGGGAGGTATTTCAACATTGCACACAGCAATGGCTTACACCTTACATCCACTGGGCAAAAGGATGGCTTCACAAGAACACAATCAACAGTCTGCAGTGGCCAAGCCTGAGTCCACATCTAAATACAATAAATAATCTGTGTGGTGAACTGACGAGCACTGTGCACAGGGGATGGCTTTGCAATCTGACAGATATGGAGGTGTTCTGCAAGGAAGAGTGTACAAACATTGCCATGTCAAGATGTGCCATGCTGATACATATCTTTCCAAGAGTACTGAATGCTGCAATGAGATGAAGAGGTGCTTTACGAAAGTATCAGTTTACAGGTGTGCACCCCTATGCAACTCAGCTATTGTAGTCATATCATGTATGATATGTGAACCCTACCTGATGTGTATGTTCTTCAGTTGGAGTGCACAGGTTATATGTCATGTGAAAAGGTGGAAATGTTATGGCAATATCACTGGTGTCTCATGTGATCTGTCACAAAATCATTGGATGTTAAAAAGGGTTTTCACACTTACTATATCCACTGTAAGCTTGGGAAGTTGTTTCAGTAACTGCCCTTGTTTTCACATACATGTACTGCAGGTTATGCCATCTCCATATCACAGTATGACATTAAGTAGGGTCACCAATCTGCTGGACTAACCAGTAATGTATCAGACACACATAGGAGGTATGAGCAGCAGACAGGAAAGATGAACCACATATGTAGATATTCCTTAAAACTCTGTACAGTTGGTAGGTTTGTTATGTAGGTTTGGCCATAGTATTATACAGATGAACAACAATAATGTTTACATGGGTGCAGTGTTTTGTAGGTGAAGGCTCACTACCAAATAAAAACACTCACATATCCAAGTGGTGTAAATTTGTAGTTACGGTAAGTTGAAAGGTATGCACTGCATGATGTGTCTGTTTCAGTCTGAGTGTGTGTCATGACTGTCATCTGTTGCCTAATGTGAGGTCTATGGAATGCCTGTGGGACACCTCACATGTGTGTGTGTGTGTGTGTGTGTGTGTGTGTGTGTGTGTGTGTGTGTGTGATGAGTGTGTGAGTGTGTGAGTGTGTGAGAGTGTGAGAGTGAGTGTGAGGGAGAGTGTAAGAGAGAGTGTGAGAGAGAGAGTGTGTGAGAGTGTGTGAGTGTGTGTGCCACCAAACGTTATAGTGCCAATAGTGTACATATGGTGTCTTTTTCTCACAGGTGGCCATGGTGGTCACAGTCCCTCCCACTGGGTAAATTATATTACTTTGTTTGGCGACTCTGACCATGATGATACCCATAGTGAGGCACAGGTGGGGTTGTCGGTGGGGTTGTCAGAGGCTGCAACTGTGTCATTGGTTGGCATCCCACCTTTATCAACCCGATCCCCACACACATTCACAATGCCCACCCATTCCCCGTCACCAGTGGCCATAATAGAAGGACAGCTGGGTGCTGGCACAGAACATGTAAGTGCAGTGACTATGGCAAGCGAGTGCCCAGGCAATGACCATAGTCAGAGTACTGGCAAGGTCCCACACAGGCAGGCAGGCAGGGGTTCTCAGAGGAAAATGGCTGCCTGTCCAGCCCATGTTGGAAGTGCCACTGCTGCAGTAACCAGGTGCATGTTTGAGTCCATAATGGGTGCACAGACATGTAATGAATGTAACATCAGACAAGTGCACAGGCTGGTGGAAGAACATCTCCCTGGTGCCCGTGGCAATTTTCATAAAATCATTACAGCCATACATGAGGGCAATGAGACTGCAGATAGATGGTTGGGTCAGGTCATGGCACTCTTCCACCATGGAGTATCTGTGCTTGAAAGTACGGCAGATGGGAGGCAGTGGCCACATGAAAGTAGCTCAGAACCACAATCATCTGAACGTGCATGTGGCTGTGCACCACCACGCTCCCGTGTGGGCAGTAACACCAGTACTCATGAGGGTGGTGTGATGTCCACGCCAAGACACCACAGGCCATGGGCACATGGTTCTGGATGCTCCCAACAGGGTCGCAGATCCAGCAGACATACGTCACCATCAGGGAGCAGTACTATCTCCAGCCTTGTCGGTGGTAGTGCCAGTGATACCCTTGGCAAATCCAGTTCCCATGTCCGTGGCTAGAGGCGATGAACTGTACAGTCTGCCATGTATGGGCCACAGCTGTCCAGAAAACATCAGTGTAGGGCAGCCACATGATGTGTCTGTGTGAATGTGTGTAGACACACGCACACACACACACACACACACCCACACACACACACACACACACACACATCACAATCACAATAAACTCACCCACACACACATGCACCACACCTGCACAGGCCATACCATTCACATACCCCAAACACACACCCATACTGTCAATTGAATGGCACAGCCTAGGGCTCTGGCAAAACCACACACACCCTATGCATATGATGAAACCTGTCCCAGATCCCTGACATCCAAATTATCGATGCAGGGACATGGAAATATGGGTCTGATGCACAGGGGGAACTTAATAAATTGTATGCAGGTAATGCTGTGTAGGGTGCTGTCATCTGGCATTTGTAAGGGGTACACATCAGAGTGTGTGTACAGTTTAAGCCAAGTTGCATTATTGCTATTCTTAATGCTGAGTGAATGTGTTCTCACATGCTGTATCCTGTGTTCTAGGCTTCTGTGTGTCATCAAGATGTGGCCCTGTAGCAAGACCAAGGGGTATGGCAGTGCAGTAACACATCAACCATGTTATAGGCAAGGTACAGCTGTATTTGCATGGATTTCACAGGTCTGTACAACAGTGATTGCTCGCAGATTATAGGGCTGAGGGTTGTATATAGGTTTATGGTGACTGACAACATCTGTGTCAGAGTGGAAAATGGTAAGTGTGGTGGCTTGGACACACCTCTGTTTGCAAATAACAACATCCCCAGGTGGTATTCATTAAACACACTGAGATTACTACACACACACACACACACACACACACACACACACACACACACACACACACACACACACACACACACACACACTTGGCAGTACTGAGATCCATTGGTTCATACCTTTATAGGTGTGTAGTAGGTTAATGGCCATGAAGACTCTACAAGTCTAGCCCAAGGAAATACCCTGGCATCAGGCCACACGAAAACAGTCCCAAGTGTGGCTAATGAGTATACTCACTGGAGTGATCCCAGGGGTGGTGTTGTATTCCCCATCCACTCATCTGGATGTGTATTGGGGATGGCCAGTAATATGCATTACTTCACATATATGTGATTTATATTCCATACCATGGACAGTGTCTGGGTTGTGAACCTATCCCACAAGCATGTCCTGTGGAGTGTGGACAAGTGCCTGAGATATCTGGGTCACATTGTGTGGACAGATTGGGATCTTTTGATGTAGCATTTCTGACCCAGTTTGGTGAGACATGGCTGTGTAAATCAGCCAGTGGTTGCATCTACATAGACAGTATGATACAGGGATTCATTGGAGTTATAGGCGTCTGTCCATACAGGGCATGTGTGTAAGGCCTGGTATTATCTTTGTGGGGTACATTTGCAGCCTCAACAGTTGTTGCAGGTGTTCAGTGGTGTACATTGCAAAAAGGGCCACTGTACACATTGATTGGGCTACTGAGGGGATGGAACAGGGTGCCATGTCCTTTTACTTGCTGGAAAACACACAGTCAGGAAATGTAACACATCAAAGTACTTTCTGATGTCAGTGGCACTGTTGTGGTCGACAGGCATGTAGTCCACTGCAATCACACCATGGGTACTATCTGTGAGGCAATTTGCAGGAGAACTACCAATATAGTGGCTGCTGCCTAGCCAAGTGTGTTTGTGTATGATCCGTGGGTGTTGAGTATTAGAAGAGTTGCCTATATTATTCACTAATCCATACTGTCACATAGTCATTGCACATGGCACTAGACATTTAGGGCTGTGGATTGTCTACACCAACCTCTACGGTGTTTGACAACTGTTGGCCTTGTAATGTGGACATTGGGACATATACTAGGTCCTCAATATAAAAATGTAGCAAAACCCACCCCTCATTGGATCCTGTTATTACACAATCACACCAATACCTACACAGGATACTGATGACAGACACACACACACTTGCCAGTACTGAGTTTCGAACCCCTACCTAGCTATGTATTGTTACTACATGGTTATACATTTATTGCATGCGCCACAGAGTTTATATAGTGGAGTGTTGTCCAAAGGTATATATGAAGGTGAGTGACATCAGCAGCAGTGCTAAAGGAGGGGTGAGGGAAGTGTAGTAAGTGTGAATGACCACAAAATTAGGTGTCTAGAAAGACACACACATTTTTACAGTTTCCAAGACCAGGATTAGAACTCCTACCTAACTAGTTTGTTACAGTATAGTATTACATGTTTATTACAAGTGCCACAGACCTTATATGTTGAAGAGCTATCCAAAGGTATCTTTGAAGGTGAGTAACATCAGCAGCAGTGCTAAAGGAGGGGTGAGGGACATGTAGTAAATGTGAATGACCACAAAATCAGGTATCTAAAAACACACACATTTTCACAGTTCATAGGACCAGGATTAGAACTCCTGCCTAACTAGTTTGCTACATTATAGTATTACACAGTTATCGCAAGCCTCACAGAGCTTATATGTTGGAGAACTGTCCAAAGGTATCTTTGAAGGTGAGTGACATCAGCGACTGCTGGTTCTGTGTAAATGGCGCAGCACCTTGTTAGTATGCTGGCTGGGGAGCACCTCCTTGTGCTTTTCTCAACTGCATGGAATGCCCATATCCTGCTGGGGCTATGCCTCTCAGCTGTACAGATACACCCAGGTTATCCAGAGGCAGGACTCATAATATATCTTGTCAGTTTACCTTCACATTGTGGTTTACAAGCAGTTTTGTGGATATTCATTCATGGGTTTGCAGTCAGGGAGTAGTATGGGTGGACATTAGGGTTTCAGACTTCACACACTCCATGACATGCATGCGTCTACACCCCCCACGTTATTCTCTCCTCTTCCTAACATTATGTAAGCAATATCTCAGAAGTATCCCTTTAGTTGGGCCTTTATCCCAGTAGTATTTATGGCCTGGAACACAGTCCTTGCAGTAGGACATGGAGAGGCATGTTACTGCCATTTGTCAACATGGCCTTGCATTTGTTTTAGTTTACTGTGTTAGATTGTTAGTTGGGACCCCCTGACATTCCGTACATTGGCACTATGGGTGAGGCATGGACCTTTACCAGAGGACTGTAGATGATTTGAGAGTGCTGCAGGTCATCTGTTACTGCATTTCTACGTGGGATTGTGGGGGGGGGGCACACATGCAGACTTTAAACATTTGCCATGGCTGGACTGGTATTTTGGTTATTCTGTTGGCTTCCATTTCATATTGTATTGTGACCTATCATACAAAAAGGAGGCATATCAGTAGAGTATACATGTTAGATCTTAATGGCATAAATTTCAGTTTCAGACTTCTTACCCTACAGAACTAGAATGCAACTGCCAGACCTGTTGTAGTATGTCTGTGTAGGTCTGGTGGGGGGCTGTTCACCATTACCATCATTTGGGAGCCTTAGCCCAGCCTTTCTTTATGGTCATCTACACCTGTCCTGCTGTGTGAGGCTGGTGGTGGGTATGTGACCCTCATTGACATCCATGTGTGTGACCTATTGACACCCACATTTATTTGGGCCATGGCATGTACTGTGGTGGAGTTTGTCACCTTCTGTAGTGCTGCCTAATATGTTGACACCAGTATTTGTTGTGAATTTCCTACTGTCCCATATAGCTGTCTGCTGCTATCCCATTCAGCCACCCAATTCCCTAGCATGCTTGCATCCATATGATACATACAATTATGAGAATGTACTACTCCATTCAGTAATTGATAAGAAGGGTGACTTACCTTGTTGCTGGGCCAGTACTGGGGACAGTACTGGAGGGGTGACTCTGTTGGATGCAAGTAGTACACTCCCTATACATGGTAAAGCACAGATAGTGTCATGTTTGGCATCCCTTTTACTGTATGTGCGAGTCGGAGAGAGGTATCAGTCCCTGGGTCCCCACAGTATCAGTGTGTGTGCTATGCGTTGCCTCTTTGCCAAGGCCTGGGCATACTGGGCACACCTCCTTCTGCCTACAGGGGCAGGCTTCAGATGTTCCTCCTCCAAGTCCCACTGTGCCTGTGCTGGGCTTGGCAGTGGTGAGGGATGTGTGGTCCTGCCCTATGCTGTTCCTGCTCCAGCTGTTTCTGCAGGATCATATTGTGTAGCATGGCACATACTATGAACATTTGTGTACATGTAGCTGAAAAGTACTGGAAGACTCCACCGCATATGTCAAGGCTGCGGAACCGTGACTTAAGCATCCCAAACATATGCTCTACAATGATCCTGGTTTGTGAGTGTGCCTCATTATGGTTTTCTTGTTCGGGTGTGTGTACATTTCTGATGGGTGTCATCAGCCAAGTCTCCATTGCATAGCCAGCATCCGCCACCAGATGGCCATATGGGATGTCCCCACTGGCAAATGCCTGATAGAGCAATGCCAGATGTGGGAGTCGTGATAGCTTCCAGGACTGCCACCATACACATTCATGTTAATGCCCTGGGCATTGCACATGACCTGGCAGTTGATGGAGAGGGAGCTCTTGCAGTTTATGTAGACCCTACCCTGCTCACCGGGTGGTGCTTTGATGTGGATGTGCATACAGTCTACAGCACCAACTACCTGAGGGTATTCTGCTATACAGTGGAAGCGATACATACTTCTGGTCAATGCCTCATGGGTGGTGAGGAAATAAATGTGCTTATTGGCATGTGGTGTCATGGCATCCAGGAACAGGTGGAGTACCCTGGATGCTGATGCCTCTGAGACCCCCATTATATCCCCAGTTGGTCTTTGGAAGGTACCTGTGGCTAGTATTCTTAAGCCTAGACATACCTTGGTATCCATTGGGATGGGTTCCCCTCTATTAGTGCTGTGTGTGAGGTGTGGCCGACACAGCTCAATGATTTGCTGTAGAATGTCCCTGTCCACTCTATAGTGCTCCACTATCTCCAGCTCATGTAGGCCCTGGTAGGTTACCCTGGGTCTGTACACTCTTCTTCTCCTCCTCACTGTGTGTCGGTTGTCAGCATTCATCTCTTCACCACCCTCATTTTCTAGCACATATTGATAGAGTAAAGCAGCAGCAGCCTCTAACATTTTTAGTTAGTTTTGCCAGTTTAAAATCCCCTGTCTGTGTATAACATTTTTGTAGAGTTTGTGAGAAAAAAACAGTCTGTAGGGTATTTGCATAGTTTATAGTATTGTGCTGGGCTGCTGCATGTGTATTTGCTGATTCTGATACATTCCACCTGCCAGTTATGCTAGTTCTCCTGGATTGCCTTCCTACTGCTGTTTCCCCTACATCCAGTCTGCAAGGTGTTTGCATACTTTATAGTATTGTGCTGGGCTGCTGCATGTGTATTTGGCTGATTCTGATACATTCCACCTGCCAGCTATGCTAGTTCTCCTAGATTGCCTTCCTACTACTGTTTTCCCTTCCCAGTTCCTCCCTATTTAAGCCCTGATGCACGCCGTGGGTACCCAGTGCTGAAATGTAAACAGTGCTGCCATTTCCTCTTTTTTTTTTGTTCTTGTTTTTGTTTAAAACCCGGTGCATGGCGCGCACACCCGTTTAAGCTATGTACACACTGCTCAGGCACATCTGACACTCCCCCTTCCTTAGCTGTGCTTAGCTAAGGGCAAATATGGGTCACAGAGCTCCAATGAGCATACAGCAAGCATGACACAGCCTCTCATGAAGTCATCCAGCTCTTACACTTGTACTTTTATATTGCTGTACCTACACAGTTAGGTACAAGCTGACACTTTGAAGAAATCTGTGATTCAGTATAACTCCCCTCATTTGCATACCCCACTGTGTAGGTCATTAGTTACTACACTAAAACGGACCCTTTTCACTTGACAAGTAGTGGTCCCTGGTATTGGTTACATTCTGCATGCCACTGAATATAATGGCAAAATGCAGAATTGACTTAAAATTGACTTTTCTAATTTTTTTATTTTCAGCACAATCCCATTTGTGTGCCACTGCCCTAAGCTTAAATGGCCGAGATCAGCCAAAAAAAAATTAATATATAAAAAATAAGCTGTTTTTAATTTCAATGGCCTTATATTTGGCCATTGGCATGTGTATTCAACATAATACATGCTTTTACACAAGCTGTCATGCCTCCATTTTGTCAGATGCAGAAATGTATTCAGTTCATAGGTTCATAGGTAGGTACCAGGCTATTGGCCCTAGAGCCTATACAAGCCTAGCCAAAAATGTACCCTGGCTTTCAGTTGACCAAATCTTTGGTTTTGTTTAATGCCCCTATTCCTAAGTGTGTTCCCAGATCTAAATATTTGCTTCTATGAATTCTATGAGCTATTGCTCATAAAACAATTACTACAAATTGGAAAAGTGAGACTTTATCTACATTTTAAGAGTTTAAGAACATGGCTCTTAATGTTTTTCAAATGGAAATGGCTATTATCAAGTTAAGAACAGAAATAATCACTTCATATTACAACTCTTGGATAAAAGTGACAGATATACTAGAGAGAACTGATTGTAATACATTCTGAAACTTAACTTACTTTGAAGAAATATCTTATATTTCCTCATTTAGACACTCTTATAAATAGTTTTTGTTTTGTTATGTAGGATTTTTCTTTCTTTGTGTGGCTGATAAATCAATATGTATGATTTTTATTCTGAATTATGATCTGGCATATGGATTTTAAAAATCGTAATACAATATTTGAGGAAAAGCATTTAAAGATAATTTAGAAAGCATCATTATGTGAAAAAGTTATTATTCCCACCTTTTATGTGTAATGTTTTTTTTTGTTAAGTATCTAGTCCCAGCTTTTATGTTACAAACATACACCAGTGTTTGTCAGGTTGATCTTTTATACAGTTGTTTCTTTCCATATCAATTTGAGCCTATGTCACATCGTACATTTTTTTTTGTTTTACTGAAAGCCCTCAAAAAAAAAAAACAAATACACCCCCCAATACACCCCCAAAACCTATTAACTTAATACCAACACACAAAACTGTGTACAACTTCATATACTGACGTTTTATCCTCCTAATAGGAATAATTGTCCCAAACTGACAGCATAAACTTGCAATAACTTAAAATGAAGGTTATCCATGGTAAGATACATGGTACAGTCTGTGTTTCTACTAAGTGGTGTCTGTTTTTTTTATCTTTATTGTTCTCCCAGGTTGGGAAACAGTTGAATGCTTTCAGAAAAAATTATCCCCTAGCCATTGAAAGAAATAAGTATTCTGTTTTAATTGCTCTTTATCAGATTGTCTCCATAGAGAAATGAGAACCAGATAGAGTTGCTTCTACAAGAATGTATTTATTTTCTAGAGAAAAGCATTATTATATTCAATGCTTTTTTATTTATTTGCATTCTCGTACAGCTTGTTACTAGATCAAGCCAAGAGCCTTAATCAGGTCATTCTCCTATGAAAAAATGAGAAAGAACATGTCAGCTTTTCTTGTATCATGTTCTTTTGACCAAACTTTTCTTTTGTTACATTGCAGTGCCTACATTTCTCAAAACTGAACAAGGAGAAAGAGAAAAGAAGTGAAAAATTGGGGGACCTGTTTACTTTAGTATCCCCATCACACTTGAAAATGACTGTGAAAACTTTATAGCATGCTGATTATAGCATGCATTATAAAAATACTACTGTTAAGAACAAATTTTTGTTTTACTTACAGTTCAGTCTCTCCCTCCTTTTCCCCTCTCCTAAGTGTTCTTCCAAACATTAATAACATAAAGTAAGGCATATGATTTTGAGTCCCCTACAATTTAACAAAGTCAAAATGTCCAATATTTCCAGGTTTTCTTTTTGTGTCATGTTTCACAAATATAATGAATGGTTTGCAATCCCACATTTATTTGTCAGCTTCTGAGTTGCTGGTTTTATTCCTATTTATCTCTATCTCCTATATCCAGTCTCTGCTTCATTTCCAACATACTCTTTGTTCTTCTAGTCAACTCTTGTGATTTTTTTCTGTCTCTCAGGCATTTTACATTGAAATACTGGAAAAGGTTTCACTGGCACAATCTCTCTCTCTCTCTCTCTCTCTCTCTCTCTCTCTATGGTCTTTATTTCCAATACAACAAGAATCAGAATCTTCTTCTGTTTCACAGCTCACACGTTGTTGGACACACTTTTGTATTTCCTCCTTAGCATGTTCTGCATCAAAAAAGATTTTGTCCCTCCAGGAAAGAATATTCTGGAACTAGCTGGGTACAGTAGTTTGAATCTCATGTCTGTTTCTCATCATTCCCTGATTAGTGTAATAAATGTACTCCTCTTCTGCCTGGTATACAATGAGTAATAATTTTCCACAAACACTCTGCTGGCTTCCACTTTTAGTACTTTGTCCTTCTGCTACAGTTTTGTCAGAATCAACTCCTTCTGCTGGAAGGATTGCATCTTTACTATTAAAGGTCTAGGTTGCTTTCTCCTGGCCAGCTTTGGAGCTTACACATGATGTGCCCTTTTAGTTAACAAATCATGTTGCTGAATAGCAGTCCAGTTGCTTATTTGTGCTTTTACAAAATTAATACAGTCTTGTCCTTCCATCTTCTTTGGTATAGCAGACAATCTCAGGTTTTCCATTTGTGCTCTGTCATCTAATTCTGTTATTTTTTGAAACATCTCTTCTTGAGCAGTCTCATATTCAGCAAGCCTTTTCTTCATTTTGACTTCTGATTTTTGCAGTTGTATCACCTCATCTGAATATCTGTTTAAAACTTATTTGAGTTGATATACTCCATTAGTGTTTTGTTTATTTTAATCAGCTCTTAGTACATTTGCTTATTTTTTCCTCTAGGTTACTGGAAGTCATGTCTTGCACAAAAGCTGCAGCTTCCACTGCTTTTTGCTGAACAGCTTCAGAATTCTTCCCAGTCAGTGTTTTTCCTCAGTGTTTGTGATTGATTTCTTTCAGGTTCTCTGAACTTCTTTTTTTTTTTTCTGGCATACAGGCAATGCACTTACAAGCCAGTTACTGAAATTTACCAAAAAATACAAGTCTACTGTCTCTTTTTTTCTGAGTTTCTGTTTTCATACTAGCAGAGCTGAAATTAAACTGTTACTCAATGTGCAGCCATCTTGTAGCCTTGAGTGAGTTAACTGTGTCTGTTCTCACTTTTAACTTTAGCATAAAGTTGCATTACAGCTATAGTTTTGTAATTACTATGTTTAATTTTAGTTACACTTTACTTCATATTTTTAATTATGGACACATTCAATGAATACACACTCAATGGTCTACTGAAAAGAAATTTTGTGGCTAGGCGTGAAACTGTGGGGTCTACCCAAACATTGCAACCAGAGGTCTGGGATTTTATTTCAATTGTAAAAAGCTGTTTGGACTAATTGGAATTTTTAATTGTAAAATTTCTGCCATGGCTATATTGACCCCCAAAAGAGTTAGAAATATCTTTAAATACAAATTTCAGTTTTTTATCTTCTTGGAAAGAAGACTTAGCTATAAGTAGTTCACACAGAAAATACCAATTATAAAGCTTCTGCATGTAATGCTAGTCTACAGCTAACAAGTAATGACATAGAACAGTTTCAAGGACATGTTGTTTTTTATAATGTTAATGACTTTTTGGCAACTCTTAAGGGTAGGAACATGGATTTTAAAATGCTTGGTGAAGCACTTTGCAAGACTGCAAGATTGTGCAATGTTGGGAACATACTTTTGGCCTTCCAGCTTTCCGACACATGGATTTGCATTCCTAGTGCTGTATATATGTGGACATGTGGATGCATACATATACATCTATGGATGTATGTGTATCTATGTATATATGTATTTACTGGCTTATATATATATATATATATATATATATATATATATATATATATATGTATATGTATACATATATTTCTATACATATATCTACATATATAGATATGTTATATCCATTTAAAGATGAGTATATATACACACACAACTACATCTACATGGCAGAATACATTCCCTGTAGTGTTGTATACCTGGGTTGGATGATATGTATGTGAAAACATTATGACTATGCATATCTGACATGGTGTAGTGGTAAATCACTTTGTGTATGGTGTGCAGGGTCCTGATTTCGAGCCTTGCAGGAGCTGTTTATTTTGTTGCTGGGCAGAACACAGCTCACTGGATACAGAGTGAGTAAGGCACTTTAAAGCAGTTGCAAGCAGGTTTGCACGAAGGTAAGCGCTGCTAACCTCCGGTTACATTTTCATACACTCAGCTTCTAAATTGCTTAACTGTGTAGGCAGTGCTTAACTCTGCCCAAACCTGCTTACAACTGCTTTAAGGTGCCTTAATTACTCTCTATCCAACGGGCAGTGTTCTGCCCAGCAATAAAATAAACAGCTTTTGCAAGGCTCAAACCAAGGACCCTGCACACCATAGACAAAGTGATGTACCACTAAGCCATGACTGATGCACAGATATTCATTGTTTCAGAAACATATCAGCCAGTCCTATCATGCAACAGTACAGAGAATGTATACCAACATCTACATGTCTGCGTGTGTAACTATATTGCAACCTTAACAGATAGAACATATCCATATATGTTTAGATATACATATATATAAATACATATGTTGTTTTACTAACTCTATATACATATATATCACTATCTATGCACATATTCTTATGTATCTGTCAACAGATAAATATATCTATATAGGTACATATGGCCATACATCTGTAGATAGCAATTGCAGATTAACAAATACACCTATGTCCACATGCACCGTTAATGGGGTTGAGCGGCCCCACACACTATACGTCTTGTACAAATAGGCATCCCCCCACAGCCAAACACATATGCTCTGCAATACACTACCAAGTACAGTCTGCCTCCCATAGGACATGTAATATGTGGAAGCCATCAACGTCCCCAGGATACAGATACACAGACACGTATATGCAGATACAGATATATATATATATATATATATATATATAAATATATATATATATATATATATATATATATATATATATATAAATATATATATATATATATATATATATATATATATATATATATATATATGACTTCTGCGGTGGTGCAGCGGTAACGTTGTTGCTTTACAGCAAGAGGTTCTCCCGTTCGATTCTCTGCTTAGGTTAGGAGTGCCTTCTGTGTGGAATCTGCATGTCCTCCCCACAGTCGAGTGGGAGTTCGAAAGACATGCGTTGAATGGGCATGCCTTTGTTGAAGGTTGGGCATTGGGCTGGTGACTCAGCACCATAAAAATCAACTGCCAATCATTAGCGGACCGGAGTTCCGCTGTGGTGACCCCTAACCAGGAAAAGCCGAAAGACAAACAATATATATATATATCTATATATATATATACATGTAACTACACATACATACGCAGATATATGTACTGTAAGATACACATATAGGAGGTGCACACAATATGGAACAGCCACTATGCCTACAGCTAACAGCTGAACAACTGGACACTGTATGGGTGACACATACTAATGTCAGTCATTGCCTGCAACATATACCCATAGAAAGGTCATAGGAAAGACACTACACACAGGTTTGCAGAAATGGGAATACTATAACAGTTCTATATGCCATATCGTATAGCTGTTCAAGTACTGACAACCATATAAATGGAGTACTGCAACTGTGAAACAGTTACACTAATACAGTAGTCTGGAAAGGTTCACAACTGTTGCTGTCCAGGCCAAGCCCTTCAGAATGTACAATAGTGCAGACAGACTGGGCCACAGGGTACCACACAATCAACAGTATGTATTGCAGGTGTGTAGTTCAGCAGCCTCTATCTACACTCTGTACAAACTCCGTAGGAGGTAAAGACGTTTTGTGATCAAATGAGTTGTACCCGGTACATAACAAGGAATAACGCACAGAACAGTCTGTATGGCAGGAGGCAGTAGGCTTGCAGTACTCCAAGTCATGTAAGTAATGTCAATATAGGTGGAGTATACAGTACTGTACATCCACATACCTCGTGGCAGCTCACCCCTGATACCCCCACATTTTGTAACAGCCTAGGTCATGTATGGTGCTCCCCACCTAGACTTGATAATACAAGACCATATACCACTGTTACATACACTTGCCCCTGCAGTGCATAAGGGCGCACATGTGTTGTGTATGTGACACCCACACATATATGGCCCCAGCCCCACTGTATGTGTGGGGGATACAACAGCAGTGGACTAATGACAGCAACAGCAGTGTGATATACTCACAGCCCACTACAGAACACCCAAAAGCATGACATATGTGCAAAGCTTGGTATGTAGATGTGGGACAGAGGCTGGAACACAGGCACATATGTGGAACACTGTTGCCATACACTAAGCAAGGTGCTGGTGTTACAGGATAGTCTCCAAAATACCCTTAGTCAGGGAATTGAGGTTAGAAATAGACATGGATGTAGCCATGTACTGATAGCATGCAACACACACACTGCCAGTGTAATATCTGACACAGGAACTGTGTTGTGGACGGACAACACATGATAGGCATACTGCTGTCCAGCAAGAGGTTAGGCCTGCAGTAGTGAGCTATGCAGACAGGCTGCATTCCAAGGTACACTAGTATGTACACACACCCACCCTGTAACACCAGTACTATACAAAGCATTACACAGCTCTACCCACAGTCTGTCTGTAGTTTCTGATCCTCCTACAAATATGTGGCTGCTCCAAGTGTGCAGGTTCTCCTGTAAGAGGTATTGCTACCTGCTGCCTGTATCACTGATGCCCACACACAGGAAGGATGTCCATCACACAAGAAATGTAAAGGGACCACACCCACTTGCTGTAGGGATTTATAATGGGTGGTTGCCATGACAGTGGTAATTCAATGTAGTACACATGTGTAATTATATATATATATATGGCTATCTGGATAAGTATATGTACATATATTTCCATCATATGTCCTGGACATGGAGTGTAGCCGTACACCAGCTCCTACAGTCCCAAAGTCATAGTGCAAGGGAATGACAGGTATGTATAGCAGGTATATTACTAGACTGTTGCTACTGTCATTGGGATTGTCTTCAAAGACATGGCATTTGTGGATGCTGACATCTGCTTATAACATGTGTGCCACTGGCTACTGACAGACATCCTAAGGAAATCATTGTAAGGTACCGCTGCTAGCATGTAATGCCCCTGCGGAGTGCAGCAGAGATATTGGCCACTATATGTGGAACTTCTGACACACCATGTACAGTCCAGAGGTATTCACATAATCCCTTAGTGCACCACATGTATACCAGGCCTGACAATATGGATGTAGACAGCCATGTAGATGGGTATAACATATAACGACTGGTATACATTTGGCACCAAAGGTGTTGGATTCACACACTCCTGTCTGGCCTGCACATAATGACTGCTGGTACAGGGGTGCCATAGACATATACCACCCACTAGATATTGACATACATCTCTACAGCATCCCACTGCTCTGTCTGACATACATGACATTTAAGGGAGGCCCAGCAGCAGTACATCTGGCAAGTATCTGCACATAACATACCACTGGTTAAGTACACTAAGCTGCTAGACATGTAACAATGCACTGTGCAGGCTACAGGCAGACTGACTCAACACTGGCCTAATTCACATATGGGGGAATGCACATGTACCTGCATATATAGCAGGCTCAACAGCCATGTCACAGCACAGGGTAAGATACACCTGTGTGACAGTGCTTAACCACAACCAATGTGAACACAGCCACAGCTACGTATGGTAAGCTAGCATAATATTACAGTATATGGGCAATCTGTTCTACACCATCCTCATATGTGCCACTCACAGAATGACCCTACATATACTGGGCTGCTACACAGTTTGGTATGATGGCTGTCTGTGGTATGGGACATGCGTGTGTATGGCCCTACAGCATGTAACATCTGTAGACAGGCTGAAGTACATGTTAACACTACACACACTGCTGACATTCACCATCACTACACAGACCTCAGTACTGTACAGACATCCACAGAATGTCCAGTTTATGTCATGAAATATGACCACTACTGTACATGACATGTGTAGCAATCTGATATATCACTGGCTTGTTATCAGCTATGATGACAGTATTTATGGTGTACAGCACATATGCACCACTTCATGCACATCATATGTACAAAGGTTGACAGAGGTGTGGCTGACAGCACATACACAGGGCCAGTATAGACATGTTGCTGTGATAACCTCATATATTTTCCATCATAACAGGGTTTGTTGCAACATATGTCCTATGAGGGATATGAAGTTAGAAACTGTCACGGCCATCACCATCTACAGACTAAAATCCTCACACTACCTTTTGCATTCCACAGATTGATGCACTGTGGCTAACACATGAAACCATAGGCACAACACTGCCCAGTCTGCAGATGACCCTGCAGATGGGGATTCCTCATATACATGGAACTGACATGGGAGATATTGCAACATGTACAACAGGCATATCCAGACAAACATTGTTAAACCAGCATTACTCCAAATGCAGTATAGCAGCACTTACAGTCTGTAGTCAGGTCAGGCACATCCCCCTCCTGTTGGTTGCCCTCTTTACACAGTGTATGTTGTTAGAGGTAAATCCCCAATCCATCTGGGATGCTGTTTGCCAAACACCAGATCTAGTTGCTGCTCACAGTGACTGCAAAGGCCCAACACCACCATGATGTTCCTAAGTATTGGAGTGTGTTTCCATGCAATTGGCTATGGGATTGTTGCCATAGCTGTTCCACATGCCAATCAGCTAGGGGAGGGCTGCAATTCATGCAGAGACCATCAGCTGATCATGAGCATCACATAAAATACAAATGCTGCTGCCTAAGCAAGGCAGATGTCGGTCTTCACATCCACCAGAGAGGGAGTGGGGGAGGCAGACAGAGGCAGATACATGTCAGGGAGGGGTGGGAGGGTAAAACTGAAGCATGTTTGTGTCACACACCTACCAGCACAGGTTATCAAACCCCCAACAACTATGTAGTGCTATCACAGTTCAATGCAGTTATTGGATGCACAACATGGGTTACCTGATGTGGAGCACTCAGAACATATATGTGAGGGTGAGTGACATCTGAAACAGGGATACGGTAGATATATGGTAGGTGTCATACATGTGCCGGTTTGCATTAACAGGTGCCAGCGTCAATGCAGGCACACTCACACAGGGATGCACACACATTGACACATTTGGAAGGGCCAGTAGTGCAACTCATCAGTAGTGGGATTGCCACAACACATCAATTTGCAGGTATCACATGCACCACATGGTTCATATGGAGGCCGTATGGGCAAAAAGTATGAGGAGATGTCAGACATCAGACAGCATGCTTCAGTATGCCCTGGGGGTTTGTAGTGATTGTCGATGTGGACATACGCACCATATAACACACACACACGAACACACAGGGTGCCAGTTCTGACATGCATGGGTGCATGTCTACACTGGTGTGTGGTGGTCAACTGTGCCTGCAGGCTGTACAAGGGTAGGCAATGGGTATACCTTGTCATCAGGCCACATGACAATGGCCCGCATTGTAGCTCAGGCCTGTAGTTACTGCATTTGCCCACACAGGTGGGTATTGCATCCCCCATCCAGTCAGCTGGGTGACTATTGTGTGTGGTCAATGCTGTACACCACATGCCATAGTCCATGACATGGATGGTGTCTGGGATGTGCACACCTCCCACATGCATGTACAGTGACATGTGGAACTGTACATGGGGTGTCTGGCCTATGTTGTGAACACAGATTATCATCAGATGTGCCAGTCTTGTCCACCTGTGGCAGGAACTGGTAATGGGCAGCAGGTTTATCCTTCACCTACATTGATAACATGCCAACAGCATTCCATGATGTCAGTGTCATCTGTCCGTACAGGGTATATTATCAGGCATGGTATGTCCATTGTGAGTCACATGTGAAGGCACCACAGGTGGTGCAGGTGTCCATTGGGGAACATGGTAGAGGTGCACTGTCTGCATGTACGTGCATATTGGACAGATGGGCAGGGTGACATGCCCTCTGTAGCCCACTGCTATCACTGCATAGTTACTATCAGTGGCCAATATGCAGTGTACTACCCACATAGTGGCTGTTACCTAGGCATGTGTGTGCATATGACACATGGGTTGAGTGTGTGCTCTGGGTAATAGTGGAGTTGCTAATTTGGATTGGATGGCCTTGATGTCACATGTATGGGTATGGCTTTGCACCCCAGCCTCCCAGATAATTTACATCTGTTATCCCTGTATGGTTGTCATTGTGATATATTGTAGGGCCACCATAACAGTAATAAGCAAAACCCCCTCCACATTGGCTATGGGTGTCACACACTCACCTCTACACAGGATATGAGTTACAAGCACACACGCACACACAGACCTGTCATGTCTGGGAGTTGAACCCCTACCTAACTAGTTTATTACACTACAGCACTACACAGTTATAGTACGTACCATGGACATTACTGGAGTACTTCTTCCCCAAAGGTGTATTTCACAGTGACTTACATCAGCAGGATTACCAAAGTAGGGCATTTCAACTGTACTGTGAGTGACTAGCCTAAAATGCATTGCTTCCTACTCAGACAGTGAGACACACACAAAACATCCACAACTGTCATGTGTGGGGATAAAACCCCTGACCAAGGCCTATATCACACTACAGCTTGGAGCAGTTATAGGGCGCACCACAGGGATTACAGGGAACTTTCTCCCCACAGTTGTATTTCACAATGAATGACATCAGCAGGACTGGCAAAGTAGGGCATTTGAAATGTACTGCAAGTGAGTAGCCTACGATGCATTGCTCCATACACAGACATTGAGACACACAAAACATCCAGAACTGCCATGGGTGGTGATGGAACCCTACCACAGTTCTAAATCACATTACAGCAGTACACAGTTACAGGATGCGCTACAGACATTACTGGGCTATGACTTTCCCAGAGGTGAATTTCTAGGTAAGTGACATCAGCAGCCTTGCCAACGTTGGATATATGAATTCTAAGGAGTGTGTGAGACCTAAAAAGCATTGTTCGTCACTCAGTCAGTGACACAAAGACACACAGATTCACACACACATAGTTGCCAAGTCTGGGGTTAGAACACCTACCTAACTCAAAACAAAGCAGATCCAAACCAAGAACAAAGTAAAATATCCAAAGGCTTGAAAGGAACGAAATAGTCCAACGTATCTTGAATCAAAATTGACTTTAATGAAGAACAAATAAAAAATAGAACATTACATCAAACGCTTTCGCCTGGAGTCATACCAGGCTTTATCAAGATAAACCATCATTAAAAATTCAGTGCTTAAGTACCTTCTAGTCCAAATCATGTGACTAGAACTCCAATTAATAAAATATGCTAATTAGACATTGAAACTAGCAAACCACCAGGTTATGTTAGAGACTTAAAAAGTTGTTTTACAATGCTGTCAAAGTTAAAACAAATACATCAACATAACCAAACTACAAGCCAAACTTGTGATATCTCAAGGCAACATTAAAAACTTATAAAATATTCATATGTGCCTTGAGAGCCATTCAAAAATTGTGGTTAAAAATTACTGCCCATTAGGCACAAAATAGGCAGTAGTTAAAAAATTGTTCGAAACAAAACATTCTCCATATTGTTAAAATAAACAACACTTCCAAGAAACAAACATCATAACTTAGCCCTCCTCAGTTTTAAAACACTCATGATGCTAACACTGTCATTCAAACCAGGGGGTTTAGTTGCATTTAATTTAAGCTGCCACCACAATTCCTTATATTCCAGTCGGGCCTCCCACTCACCCCCTCTACTGTCCTGCAAGACCTGATCTAAAATGAAAAACTTAAGTTGCATATTGGGGCATGAACCAAGATGTTTATAAAAAGCATTGTTTTCCTTCTTCTTAGAAACATCGTAGAGGTGCTCATATATCCCTCTTCTGAGTGTTCTCTCAGTTTTACCCATGTAAAAACTGGAGCACTGTGTGCAAAACCCCAAATAGACCACCCCTTTAGTACCACAATTGTAAAAATGCTCAGCCTTAACTCTAAACTTCCTAGATGGAATGAATATAGAATTTTCATTAAGCACATAAGGACATTATTTACGAGCCACACTTATACATGCCAAGTTTCGAACAACTCCTTGTGGAACCAAAACCAGATTCATCCTCAAAAAGGCCCTTAAGGTTCATGTCTCTTTTTCTAATAAAGTGAGGACGTTCCTTGACGAACCGTTTGAAATCGTCGTAATGTGTCAGTATAGGCCAATATTTTGTGATTAACTGCTCAACCTTCAATGAATCCCCAGAAAAGGTGTACACAAAGCTATTCTGGTGTTCAGTCTGTCTGGATAATTTAAGAAGGGGGTCACGAGTCACCCCACTACCTAAAAGAGGGCAATACACAGTTTCCCTGCCTGCAATTACCTCCCCAGCTAAATCATTAACTAAGTACGCTGGGTACCCCCTTTCATTGAAAAGTTGCTTCAAATAACTGACCTCGTCAAGGAAAAACTCCAATGTACTACACATCCTAGAGGCACGTATGAATTGCCCTTTCACTATCCCTTTCTTCTGGTGAAAGGGGTGACCACTATTGAAGTGCAAATAAGAGTTAGAGAAAGAACTTTTCCTATATACCTTAGATTGAAAGGTACAATTAATAACATCCTTAAAAAGACCTACCTAACTACTTTATCACACTACAGCAGTATGCTGTTGCAGGACGTGCTACAGAGATTACTGGGCTATGATTTCCACAGAGGTGTATTTCTAGGTGAGTGACATCAGCAGCCTTGCCAAAGTTGAGTATATTAATTGTACGGGGTGTGAGTGGCCTAAAAAGCATTGCTCTCTACACACACACACACGCACACACACGCACACACACACACACACACACACACACACACACACACACACACACACACACACACACACACACACACACACGTTCACACACAAGCACACAGTTGCCAGGTCTGAGGGTCGAACACCTACCTAACTACTTTATCACACTACACCAGTACGCAGTTACAGGACACACTGCAGAGATTACTGGGCTATTTCTAGGTGAGTGACATCAGCAGCCTTGCCAAAGTTGAGTATATGTATTGTACGGGGTGTGAGTGGCCTAAAAACATTGCTCTCTACTCAGTCAGACACACACAGATTCACACACTAGCACACTGTTGCCAGGTCTGACATTAAAACATCTACCTAATTACTTTATCACACTACAGCAGTACGCAGTTACAGGATGCGCTATGGAGATTACTGGGGTATGATTTCCCCAGAGGTGTATTTCTAGGTGAGTGACATCAGCAGCCTTGCCAAAGTTGTGTATATGAACAGTACGGAGTGTGAGTAGCCTAAAAAGCATTTCTCTCTGCCCAGTCAGAGACAGAGAGACACGCACACAAGCACACACTCACATAGTTGCCAAGTCTGGGGTTAGGACTACTACCTAACTAGTTTATCACTACAGCAGTATGCAGTAATGGGACGCACCATGGGGATTACTGAGCTACAGCTCTCCCAAAGGTGTATTTCACATTGGATGACCTCAGCAGGCTTGGCATGATACTGCTATGGGGAGGGCGGTGTGTGCATGGTCCGTAACCCATTCATGTAGGGGTTGACATGCTGCATGCGGGCACACACGGGGTCATATGTCACAGGTACATGTATACAGCTACTAGGTGACTACTTCCTTGTACAGTCATGTTGCAGAGCTGGCACGTGCAACACGCTGTCATGCTGACAGATACTGGTGGCTATTATCTGCAGTGAGTGACACCTGCACCTCATGTGTTTGGGGCCCTTTGGCTGTGTGCTGGGTGGGACAGGCCCAGATGGCTCCTTGTCACAGTCACCCTCTTCCATGCATCTATGTCCGTCTACCTTTGGCTTATTATAGTGTGTTGCCCTTACATATATGTCTGTATTCCTATCCACTGTGTGTGCAACGCAGGAGTGGTGCATACTGACATATGTCTGCACTAAGAAATGTAACTGCCAGATATGTCTGGTCCACTGGTGTTTGCTGACATGGCCTTCATGTGTTTAAGTGTGTGAGCATGCCCAGGATGGCCACCTATATTGCATGTGTAGATCAAGTCCAGGTGGTTTGTACTGCGGTGCGGACCTTTGTGTTGTACACCGACAGGTAGCATGCTGTGCCTGCAGGGTATACATTGGTCATTTGGCATTGACTGTTGCTACATTTCTGCATAGCGTGGGAGGGCACCTGACTGTTTCTAGATTTCAACACAGGGGTGGGGGGGCACACTTGACTGTTACTATAAGTGTACGTAGGATGGTGGGGCACACCTTACACTTTTACACATTTGCTAGGACTGTACTGGTATGTCGGGTACACCATTTCAGTCTGCAGTCTTACCTATTGTGCTGGATAGAGGTATACCAGTGTACTACAGATCTTAGCTTTAACTACCTACATATTAGTTTCTGACTTCCTAGCCTTCACAACTTACATCCTACTGGCTGGCCTGCTGTAGTCTGTCTGTGTAGGCCTGGGGTAGAGGTTACCCATAGGGCTCATTCAGAGGCCATAGTACAGCATTTGTTTGTGTTTGTCTACACCTATCTTGCTGGCTGCGACTGTTGTTGGGTATGTGATCCCCCCAACTGGCATGTGTGAGTCACTTACCTTGTGGGTGTCCCAGTAATGAGAGCGGTGCTACAGGGCTGCCTATGTCAGATGCACATAGTACGCTCCCTATACATGGTTGTGCACAGGTAGTGTCATGTTTGGTATCCCTTTTACTGTATGTGCGAGTCGGAGAGAGGTGTCATTCCCTGGGTCCCTACTGTATCAGTGCATGTGCTATGCATTGCCTCTTTGCCAAGGCCAGGGCATACTGGGCATGCCTCCTTCTTCCTACTGGGGCAGACTCAGGTTGTTCCTTGTCCGAGTCACTCTGTGCCTGTGCAGGCCTTGGCACTGGTGGGGGGCTGTGTGGCCCTGCCCCATGCTGTTCCTGCTGCAGCTGTTTCCACAGGATCATATTGTGTAACATTATTCATTCATTATTATGCCCTGGGCATTGCACACAACCTGACAGTTGATGGAGGGGAAACCCTTGTGGTTGATGTAGACCCTACCCCGCTCACCTGGTGGTACTTTAATGCATATGTGCGTGCAGTCTATTGCACCCACTACCTCAGGGTATTCTGCTATTTGGTGGAAGAGATGCATATTGCTGGCCAATGCCTCACAGGTGATGGGGAAATATACGTGCTCACCGACATGTGCTGACATGGCATCCAGGAACTGGTGGAGTACCCTGGATGCTGATGCCTGTGAAATACCCATTATATCTCCAGTTGGCCTTTGGAAGGTACCTGTAGCTAGTATTCATAGGCCTACACATACCTTGGTATCCACTGGGATGGGTTCCCCTCTGTTAGCTCTGTGTGTCAGGCATGGCTGGCACAGCTCAACAATTTGCTGTAGGAGGTCCCTGTCCACCCTATAGCGCTCCACTATCTCCAGCTCATGTAGCCTTTGGTAGGTTACCCTGGGTCTGTACACTCTTCTCCGTCTCCTCACTGTGGGTTGCTCAGCAGCATTCACATCCTCAACACCCTCAGCCTCTTGCATATGCTGGTTTATGATAGCAAAAGCAGCCCCTAACATTTTTTTCTCTTGCTTTCGTTTTGTAAAATTTCCCCATCTGTATACACCGGTGGTGCAGAGTTTTTGGGAAAAACAAGGGGGAAAGATGTTTGCATAGTTTATAGTGGTGTGCTGGTCTGCTGCCTGTGTAATTGGCTGATTCTGATACATTTCACCTGTCAGCTAAGCTAGTTCTCCTTGATTACCTTCCTACTGCTGTTTTCCCTTCCCATTGCCTCCCTGTTTAAGCCCGTGTGCGCGCCGCTCAAACAGAGTACTCAAATGTGCACAGAGCTGCTTTTTCCTGGTTTAACTTCCTTTTTCTTCCTGTATAACCTGGTGTGCGGTGCGCACACCCGCTTACACTTTGTAAAGATTGCTAGGCATGTTTAGACACACCCCTAGCTTAGCTGTGCTAAGCTAGGAGCAATCCTGAGCCACAGGTCTCCAATCCACTTACAGTATGCCAGACACCCCCCCATGATGTCACCTATAACCTAGTCTTGCACCCAGCTATTTATACTCTTACACTCTTGGGACCTGCCTCACACCCTGGGAAGATCTGGGATTCACTAACCTTTTCCTCATTTGCATAGGATTGCCTGCTAATGCATAGTTACATGTCCCACACTGAGCCTCTTTCCTTAGCAACCATTACTCACTGGCTAGGTTGTCTTCTGCCTGCCATTGACTTGCATGGCAGAATACTGATTTTTGTTAGAATGCTTATTTTAGGTTTATTTTATTATCCACCCCCCCCCCCCGATCCCATTTGCGTGCTGCTGCCCTACGCTTAAACAGGCGAGATTAGCAAAAAAAAAAAAGTTCTTTCTTTCTTTTTTCAACAGTTTGCAATGCCAATGGCCTTCTACATGGCCATTGGCATGCTTCTTCAATGATATGCAGCCTTTATTTGGAGCTGTCATACCTCCGTTTTGTAGATTGCAGAAATGTACAGGGTTACTAACTGAGTACATTTCTGCACACTGCACTCGTCCTGCACAGACAGCTGCCAGCTTCCTGAATCGCATATTACCCTCATTTGCATGGTTTACGCCTGCAAATGATGGTAATTTGCACACAGGAGCTCAGTCCATGCAGGATTAGTCTAAGAGCTCACGTGCACTTCCCGGGAGCTCGTTCCTGGATTGCACGTCAGCCATATTGCCGAAAACAGTTCTTAGACTAATTCTGAACGTTCTACAGAGCTTTGTAAATCCAGGGGCATGTTATTCAGATTTGTGTAGAATGCAATTTAATACATTTAGTGCACTTCTGTTGTTTTCTCCTGTAACTCCTGACCCATGGCTGAAGTGTAGCCTTTGTGGATCAGCCCACTATCCTGATTAACAAATAAATAAAATAAATAAATAAAATAACTAAAATTCTAAGGAAGTATTACTCACCTAAAATTTTTGAAGAGGTTATGTCTTGGCTGCCATGAGCTAAGCACAGGTAAGAAACATTGATTCATGAAGATAACCTATCACAGACATGGGATTGCAGATATCTTTATCTCAAATAAAGCTCCTCAGTTTATGAGTCAAGGGCTTCATGAATTTGCACAAAAATGGTGGTTTAGACTGATTACTTATATTACTACCAGTTCAAGATATCAACAGTTCAATGGTCAAGTGGAGAGTTAGTCAGACTCTTAACACGTAATGAGAAAAAAATGTGCTGCCAGTACAAAGCAAGTGCTCATCTGGCTTTACTATATATTTTTTATTTATTTTATTTTCACATTTGTTAATCGGGTTGGTCCAATTAAGCACATTGCCCATTTTCAGTGGAGACCAAAGGAGAAAAGCTCCAATAAAAAAATAATTATTTACATATTTACATAGACTAAAGTATTAATAACATAGCAACCAGTATACAAAAATACAGTAGTTGATAGCAAATATAGAGATGACAGAGAAATATTTGTGAATACATACAGTCTGGGAACTAATACAAGGAGGAATATGCAATTATCAGCCAGGAATTTTAGAGGTTAGGTAAATTTGGCAGAGATACAAGAATTAAAGAGCAAGACAGTGGTCAGATACAATTTTTTTGGAAGAATAGTTTCAGTTATTTTTTGAAGCTTATTGCTTGAGTTATGTTTCGCTGGTTAGAGGGTAGGTTGTTCCAGATTTTTGTTATGGATGATTTATATAGGAGATTGCCAATGTTTAATTAAGGTGTATATGTTTCTAGGAAAAGTTTCCCTGAGCATTCCCTGTGGAGGGGACGAAGGAGGGACTAGTAAGAAACTAGATTGGCGAGAGAGGGACAGATAGTGGGTTTCTTTAGTATGAGATGGGTTAGATATAGTTGGGATAGTTTTAGGTGATAGATGAATTCAAGCCCTTGTAGCTTGTGGAGGGCTAAACAATGGTGGGTAGGGTTAGAAAGGATGGCTGCAAATTTGGCAATTTTATTCTAGGTCTGTTCTAGTCTGGAGAGTAGACTGGATTGAAGGTTGGTGAGGACTGGTGATCCATAGAGGAGGCTAGGAAGGATGTAAGCTTGGGCCAGGGTATGTCTAGAATCTGCAGAGAGGAATTTTGAGATGCGGTATAGCATACCAAGTTTTTGGTTATTTTTTTATTGCTTGGTGAATGTGTGAGTCAAATTTTAGTTGGTTATCAATAGTCATTCCTAGTAATTTTGTGTAGGTGCCTAAATTGATTATGGTATTATTTAGTGAAGAGATGGAGAAGGCAGCATTGAGGTAGTCATTGTTTATAGGGAGAAAGAGAAGTAGCTTTGATTTTTGGGGGGGTTTAAGATAAATGGATTATCTTTTAGCCAATTTTTAATAAGATGGACATATTGTTGAGTGTGTGTTTGAAGAAGTGAGATTGAGTTTGAGGATGTGATCAAGGTGGAGTTGTCAGCATACTGTATAATGCTAGAGAGGGGGGTGGAGCAGTGGAGGTCATTGATAAAGATGTTAAAGAGAAGGGGTCCATGAATGGAACCCTGTGGTACACCAGTGTGTACAACTAAGAAAGAAGAGCAAGAAGATTGTCATTTGACTGATTGAAGCCTGTCTGTTAGATAACTGGATAACCATGAGATAGTTGGGCTGGATACATTAAAGTTAGCCAATTTGATTAGAGGTTTGAGATGTGATACCATATTAAATGCATTTGATAAGGCCAGGAACAGACATGAGACTAGATTATTGCTGTTCCCAGCTTCAGCAATGGTGTGGGTAAAGGATAAAAGTGCTATAGAGGTACTGTGGTGAGGTCAGAAGCTGTGTTTTATAGGGGAGAGAAGGTTGTTTTGGAGGAGGAAGTTAATTATTTGGTTGTGAATCCATTTTTCTAGTATCTTGGATAGTGGGAAGAGTATAACAATTGGTCTATAATTAGAGGGGCCATTGGAGATGCCTCCTTTATGAAGGGGGATAATGTAGAAGGATTTCCAGATTTTGGGTACAATAGCTTCTTTAATAGCTCGATTAATAAGAACAGAGACTGGATAGGCAATGGATTTTGCAGCAAGCTTGAGGAAGTGGGGGGGGGGGGGCTTGTCAGCAGAGGGAGAAAATTGTTAAGTCTGAGAAATAGAGACTTTATGTAGGATGTAGGGATAAGGTTTAGAGAGAACCTTGTATTGTTGTTTGTAGACTGGGGCATTAGTTCATGGGGTGATTTCTTGGGGGATTATGGTCTCTGTTAGTCAATTTGCTGATACAGTCTATGAAAAATTATTTGAGGAGAGAGGTGGTCTCGTGGTCAGGAAGGTTAGGGTAGGGATTGGGAGTTTGGTGTTTACCAGGGTGGATGATAGAGTTAATACTTTTCCAGAAGTTTTTAGGATTCGCATGAGTGGTGGTTTGTGTCTTAACGTAGAAGGACTTTTTATCATTGTATATTTGTTTCTTAGTCTGGTTTCTAAGTTCTTTAAATAGTTGGAGGTGGGTGGAAGATTTACTTTTTAGCCAAGTTCTCCAGGCATTGTCTCTTTTGTGCATTAGTTTGTGAGTGACTTAATGAGCCAGGGGAGTAGTTTGATTTTACTCTTATTTTTCATGGGGGGGGTGTTCTAATGAGTCTAGGGTGTTTAGGAAGATGCAGTTAAATTCAAGTACAGCATCTTCATGAGGGAGAGAGTGCAGTATGGACCAGTTTATGGTGAAGAGACTGCCATTGAGAGAGGAGGGGTTAAAGACTGAGTTTATGACAAACTTTGAACAGATGTGATTTTTGTTGGTGAGGTGAGTATCTCTCTATACTGACGGGTAGCTGGTCACTTAGAGCATCAGGTAGTATTGTGGGGTTGTGATAATATTGGGTGCTATTACAGAGGATCCAGTCAATTGTTATGCCTTGATTTGAGAGTTTGGTGAGTCTTGTAGGGGTGGAGATAAGTTGGGTGAAGCCAAACAGATTGATGCTTGATGCTTTGGACAGGTGAAGGGGTCTCAAGGGATTTCCAATTAATATTCACATCTTCTAGCAGTAGAGTTTCATAGGGTAGGTTTTGAGAAATCCAGGAAAGTATATTTTTGAGAATATGGATGTTCTTGGCAGGAGGAATATAGATAGCAGCAATGGCAAGTTGTTTGTGGTTATTTAGGTGGTAATTTAGTATTAGGATTTCTGCTGGGTGAAAATCGGGTAGGTTAACAAGAATGGGAGGAAGAGAGAGGTGTTGAGAGTAAAGAACTGCTATACCTCCACCTGTTTTAGTGGTCCTGTTTAGATGATAGATGTATCCAGGGGCAAGATTTCAGAGTTGGGAATATGGGGTTTCAGACAGGTTTCAGATGGTATGAGTAGGTGAGGGGAATATTGGGAGATCCAAGCATGAAGGTCAGTGGTTTTATTAGGAAGGCTTTGAAAGTTGATAGCCATTATGGATAAGTGTTTGTTAGAATGGAGGGTAGGGGAGGAGGGGGAATGGGGGTGCATTGTGTGATGGAGTACTGGTTAGTAGGGTAGGAGGAGGGATTTGTTGGGATGGAGGGTTAGTGGAGTTGACACAGGATTAGGGTGGATATCACCTGCTAGTAAGAGGATGGTAAGTATTGAATTGGGTCTGGGAGGATAGTATTTGTTTTGAAATGAGTGTATGTTTAGGTGTAAGGTTATGGGGGGAGGGGATAGCCAGAGTATTTTGTAATGGGAACAGTGAGAGATAGGTGTTGTGTAGTGATGGAAAATGGTAGGTAGTAAATGCTGTATTTCAGTGGGTGGGAGGATGGCCTAATGGTTAAGGTGTTTGCCTTACAAACACAAGGTGCAGGGTTTGAGTCTCACATGGGATAATTGGCTAGACTTAAAATGGCTTGCAAGGGCAGTTAGCCTTGTAGTAATCTATGAATCAATCAATCAATAAAAAGGGGTTGGGAGGGTGGCCTAATGGTTAAGGTGTTTGCTTACAAACACAAGGTACAGGGTTTGAATCTCACAGGGGATAATTGGCTAGGCTTAAAATGGCTTTCAGGGGCAGTTAGCCTAGTACTAATCTATGAACCTATGAACCTATGTTATTGATACAGGAGAAGGTAAATGTTGATTTAAGATAATGAATGTTGGTATGGTATGATGTAAGGACAGAGAGTAGTAAAATAAGTGAAGTTATTAACAGATTAACGAGCATGGTTAGTGTGGTAGGTGGAGGAGGGAATTAATGGTATGCAGTATAAGAATGGAGAAGAGTTTATGGTATGCAGTGAAGGGGAGGGGTAGGGGCTATAATGTTGAAGCAGTCCAGTAAAAATGTGCTGTTGCCCTTGTGCAGTTATTAAAGAGAAGAAGACTCTAGATGAAATTACCAAGCTCACAAAATTCCTTCAGCCTAAGTTCTTTAAAAGCAAGTTTACAGTATCAGTATAGCAAGACATTTATTTCCTTTATGTTAAGAGGAAATAGTGAGAGTGCTAAAAGCAACTAATAAACAATCAGAGCAACAAGAAGCAGTTATAGTGAAAGTAACTGTGAATCCTACATCATGCACTTTTGAGACCAAAGTCAGTCATCTACTTACATGAAGCAGAAGGCATTTATATAAAAATTGGACTGACATCATTCCAAAACATTGATAGTTTTATTAGACTATGAAATTTGATAGAAAAAGTCCTGGAGATGACAATGGTATAAATAAGCAGAGTGCAATGGATATGCAAGACTGTTTTGAACTAGAAACTTTACCAGTCTTTCCTATAAGAACTCATTACACCTTAACATGTTGCCTCCTCAGATGACTTAATCAGGTGTGACTTTGACAGATACATTTGACACCAAAAGAACAAACTCGGAGACTAGTGAAAACTCTTAAGATGATAGCATGACTTTAAAGATTATATACAAATGTACAACAAAGAATTCATCTGCATTTTGTTTCTACCTTTAGCATATTGCTGGTTTGTACTGTGTCCATTCACGGATGACATAATGATACTATACAGGGTTCAGAAGTTTTATTTTCTAAGCCATCAAATGCCAGAGTCTCAGAAAAAGTCCTGTCTGATTTTTTAAGTCAATGAGGAAAAACATTGGTGGTGGGGGGGGGAGTGCCAAGCCCTCCTGTTTACCTCACAGCCTAGCTAAGTTTACCTAATTGGTAAGACAGGATATGATGATGTGAGGTATTACCAGCTACATCAAGAGAAGTAGGGCAGTGGATGTGTAACATATGCCTGCACAGCTAGCTGGAATTTTATAAAGAATTATATGTCATTTGTATATCAAAGTGATTTGTACAGACTGTGTGTGTTCCCTGTGTGTTCTTAAGGTAAATTGTGCTTGATGTAGAGAGCTGCATCTGGAAATACTGGGTGCATCCATTTTTGTTTCAAGTAAACATCCATCACCATTGGCAGTGGTGAGGATTCATGCTCCTTGATTACTGGCTCAGAGTGGGGACGTCACATATTGGTGAGCAGTGGTGTGGATATTAATTGAACTTCTGTAGCCTGTATGAGGTTGTCACTGAAGGTGTGTCCTCTCAGCAGCCACAAGATAAACATTCAGAGTTTCATTTCACAACAGTTTTATTTATTTTTGTGTTAGTTTAGTTTAGTCAGGGAAAGCAGGCAAAGATGTCAGCAGAGGATTATGGCACACTAACAAACAAGCAATTGGCCAAGGTGTGTGATGCCAAAGGACTGGTGCATGCCAACCTGACTAAAGAGGAAATTATTTCAACCTTAGTCACAGCTCAGACCAGAAACCAGGAGGATAACCACTCTAGTGATAGTAATTTTCAGCCCTCAGAAACAGGACAGTTTACCTTTTCCTCAGAGGACTTAAAAATCTGTCTGGAGTTAGAGACTTGAACTGGAGGCCAAATGTTTGGAATTAGAATCAGAGAGATGGCTGTGTCTGGAGGCTGAAGAAAAGGAGAAACAGAATTATAATCAGCAGAGAAACTGTGGTGTTTGGAGACCAAAGAAAATGAGATACTGCGGCATTTGGAGGCTGAAGAAAATGAGAAGCAGTGTCAACATGAGAGGGAGATGCTGACTGTTCACCAGGGTCATGGAAGTAATGGGGAAGGGAATAACTGAACCCCAGAAGCAATAAAGGTCAGAACATTTTCCACATTTTACAGAGGGTGATAATTTTGATAGTTTTGATTCATATATTTGAAAGAGTATGTAAACAGTGTAATGTTGACCAAGGGCTCTGGGTACAGTTCCTGACCCCCTTACTCCATTGTAAAGCTGTAACTGCTGTTTTTAAATTGTCTGATATTGATTGTTTAAACAATAATAAAGTAAAGAAATGTTTACTTGAATGTTTTAATTTAATACCTGAAGCTTAGAGAAAAAAGTTTTGTGAGCCTAGCTGTAAGACAGATGAAAGTGTGTGTGATTATACTGCTGAGTTAAGCACTTATTTTCATATGTGGGTGAGTGGGTGTCAGGTCACCACTTGTGAAGGGCTGGCAGACCTTTTGGTGAGGGAACAAGCCCTTAGCACTTTGCCTGAAGACATGAGAATCTGGGTGGCAGACCATTAGTGTAACTCTGTAGATGAGCTGGGGAAAAAAGGGGATCTCTATTTAGCAAGCAGAGCATCACAGCACAGGAAGGGGATACTTAGTGCTGCACATGGATATAAGGGAACCCATGGAGGAAAGCCTAAACCACCCCAACAGAGTCCACCAGTAACTGGCATAGCCACTAGTTCAGGTACACAGCCAGGATCAAGGGTTAAATGTTTTAAATGCAACCAGTGGGGCCATGTATCATATAGATGTCAACTGAAGCAAGGCGGGGAACAAAAGGTGGGACAGCCAACAAGTGGGAATAACAGTATGCCAGTAGTAAGTTGTTTGGAGACAACAGGGGTACCAAACTATCACCAGAGTTTATATCTAGTTTTAGTGGATGGAAAACAGGCCACCACTAACAGATACACAGCCTCTGACATAACCATTGTGAAGCCTGCAGTGGTTAAAGAGAAGCAATACTTCCTTGGGCAGTCTACTCCACATCAGAGCTTTAGGAGGGACCCCATTCCAAATGCCTTTGGCTAGTGTTCACCTTGACTGGGAGGATCTTGATAGGGAATGATTTTGAAAATGCAGTACCTTGTGTGCATGCAGTTACATGCAATCAGGCTTGTAGACAAGCATTTTGGGTCTGGTAGCCTGGGGAGACCCTGACAGACCCCACACCGGAAGCCATGGTTGATGAGGTGGCTATTTCAGGGAGGGAACTACCCTGTAGCATTGAGCCTGAAAGTGAATTACAGCTGCTAGTAGGTACTGATGTTCCCTTAGACAGAGTGACTACAAGGGCAGAGGTGAGGCACTGCTGTCAGAGGATACCAGACTTCCTGTGGAAGAGGAGCTGGGAAAGGTTACAAGATAGAGTTAAGACAGGGTCAGCTCTTGGACCCTACATTATGAGGCTTGAGGGAGGTAACTAGGATGGCACCTGATTCCCAAGGAAATTGGGAGTCTGTATGCTGGAACAATGGGTTACTTTATAGGGAGTGGAGCCCTGAGGGAGGGCCAGAGGGTAAGGTAATACAGCAGTTGGTAGTGCCTAGAGCCTACCATCTGGCACTTCTAGCCATAGTCCATGACATTCCTTTTGGAGGCCATATGTTCAGAAAGCATAAAAAGAGATGTATTATGCAGAACTTTTACTGGCCTGGGATTGTAAGGGGTGTAAGGGGGTACTGCAGGATCTGTGAACAGTGACAAACAATAGTCAAGGCAGGAGACAAGGTCAAAGCTCCTTTGATACCTTTGCCTGTGATTGAGGAGCCATTTATGGATATTGTGGAGATTCTGAGTACCCCAAGTTCCACAGGGAAGAAGTATATCCTGGTGGGAGTAGATTATGCTACTAGATACCCTGAGGCAGTGGCTCTGTCCTCCATTGAGGCACAGAAGGTAGCAAATGCTTTGTTAGAGATTTTCAGCATGGTAGATTTCTCAAGAGAAATGCTGACTGACAGAGGTGCCAATTTCATGTCAGACTTGCTGGCTTGTCTGTGGAAGCGCTGTGGGGTGAAGCACCTAAAGACCACCCCTACCATCTGCAGACTAATGGTCTTATGGAGAGATTAAACTCTACACTGCAGACTATGCTATGGGTATTTGCACAGCAGTTTAAGAGACAGTGGGACAAATATTTGTGCCATCTGCTGTTTGTATGCAGAGAGATAACCCAGGAATCCACAGGTTTTTCACTCTTTGAGTTGCTGTGTGGGCATAGGGTATGGGGCCTTTCGATCTGAATTGTGATGACTGGGAGGGTAAGTGTGAATCACACAAGAAGTCTGTTGTGGTGCATCCTAAACCTTAGGTCAAAGCTTAGGGAGCTCATGGGGTTGGCCCCGGAGAACCTGACAGGAGCCCAACAACAGAAAAAGGTCTGATATGACAGGAATGCTTGAGGCCGGGAGTATGCTGTGAGACGCAGATTATGGTTCTCAGTCCTGTCAGACACAATAAGCTGCAGGCAGCTTGGTAAGAAAGGTCAGTGATGTTAACTACATGGTAGAACTGCTAGGCAGGAGGCAGGGACACAAATTATAACTTGTTAAGATGATAAAACTTTCCCATGACAGGGAGGCCCTTGTGCTATTTACAGTAGGTGTCAGGAGGAGTCTGAGGAGGGTCACTTGAGAAGCTAGCTTGACTCTTCAAAGGAGGGAGAGATATGATGATGTGAGATATTGCCAGCTATGCCAAGAGAAGTAGGGCAGTGGATGTGTAACATATGCCAGCACAGCTAGCTGGAATTTTGTAAAGAGTCATATGTTATTTGTATATCAAATTGATTTGCACAGATGCTTATGCTGAAAAATGTATTTATAAAACTGCCTGTGTTAAAAATGTACCAACAGTGGGTCCTGACTGTATTGTAACTGATTAAATGTATATGTTTTAACAGAGAATACTGGGAGAGAAGAGGTTAATCTCAGTCCAACTAACTTTGAAAAATAGTAAGATATTAAATTACCGAATTTAGGCCTTAAAGATTTATCTTCCTGTTCTGATTGCAGCCAGAGACTTGTTGCATGTGCCAGGGAATGGTTTATTAGTTCCGGTAGGAAAAATTGAGGTGTTTTATGGTTTTTATAGCTTCCAGATGTCAAACACATCTCAGCAAAGCTCTGTCTGTGTATGGTAACACATATGTGCTAAATTCTGGTTTAGTTTCTAGCAATGGGGGTAGCATGGGAACCAGATGTCAGATGAACAGATGTATGTGATGTAATTCTATAATCTAGGACAAAAATGATATTTTAATACTAGATGCGACTGAATTCTCATAAAGAACCATCATGTACTTCATCTTGCCTTGCTCTAGGTGAACCAGGTAACAGTGATCTTATTATAAGTCAAGAAAATACAGTGAGATTAGTTAAGTACTGTTTTTCCATATCTATGTGAATCTGGTCATCTGTGTTATTTTAATACTTCCTGTGATTGAAACTCTGATGTTTATGTAAATAGATATTCAGTATTTTCATGTTATTTTATTATTTATTATTAAATATATTTAAACTGTTCATTGTGGCTGGTCCTTTAGAGAATATTTTAAACTTTGAGAGGACTTACATCTACTTGGTGACACTGTGGCCACTCCTGAAAGCCTTACTGCATTAGCCAAGCACTGTTTGTAGTAATATTAATTTCACTCAGTATAATTGGGTACCCTTGTAATAGTCTTACAGTAGCTGGCTTTGGAGTGTCTAGTGACAGTGTAACTATGTTATAGTCTGGGAAGAAGGGTGCATAGCTAGTAAATATGTGCCAGCCTTTCCCAGGTGTTTGTGTAAAAATCAAATCTCAAAGAGTGTGTATGTCAGCTGCTTGGAGCAGGGGCATGAAGCACTGGTTTCACAGAGAGAGTGGTGGAGGTCTTGGCTTGGACACTTGGCTGAGGACTTAGCTCTATAGCTGTACCAATGGGGAGTCTGACTGGGGATCTGGAGAGAGAGGGAAACCAACCCTCGGACTGAGCGTGTTCCATGTGTGCTCTTAAGAAAAGATGTGCTTGATTCAGAGGGCTGCATCTGGAAAGATGGTCATATCCATTTTTGTTCCAAGTGAACATCCCTCACCAGTAGCAGTGGTGAGGATTTAGGCTCCTTGATTACTGGCCCAGAGTGGGGACATCACACAGAATATTAAGCATGAGGTAAAATTAGTGGGCAACATCGATAATGACCTTATAGTTTTGCAATGTTCACTAATTTGATTGATGTATGATAGGTCAGGCAAATCCTCCCTACTTGCTAACAAATCCCTACACAGAACCTTTATCAGTAAAGCTAAAAGCAGTTACATCTGTTTAATTCAGTAAAATCTCTTATCAGCAGTGAAGACACTTATAAAAGAAAACTCAGTAAGAATGTGGGACTCATCTGTGTTCTCGCCAGTGATGACTTTGCAACCTAATTTGTGATCACAGTAAGCATCGCCTAACACAGCTAGACCCCTAATCTGGACCTTGTACTAGCCTGCATGATAATCTCTCTTTGCATCAACAGTCTTGAAACTGTTAATGGCCATGAAAAGATATGGAGTATTTGGAGAAAATGGCCTCCCATCTGGATTCATGAAGGTGGCTGCCCATCAAACTGCATCCCTAATTTAGCTATTACTCAAATATTCCTTATTTGAATGGTCCATTCCACAGCTGTGAAAACTGTTCAAATCACCCCTATTATTAAAGGAGGTTAAAAAGATCTAGTCCCTAGGTGCTGATTATGCCCCATCAGACAATGTAAAAGTGGCTGCAGACTCAGTAGCTTTTCCAATCTCTGTATTGATTAATAGATCTACATCCAAAAAATGCATTCCTTCATCTGGAAAAAAATGTATTATACCTTTACACAAAAGTGGAAGATCATACAGAGTTTAATAACTACGGGTCCATTGCAATCCTCTCCTCTGAATAAAAAATACTTGAAAAATGTATTATGCTGAGCTTCTACATCATCTAAATTAAAATAATAGGCTCTGTGTAACACAGTATAGTTTCAGATCCCACCACAGCATAACCACCCGCTCCTTCACTTCATCATACTATAAACCAGCATAGGAACAATGGTAACCTGTTGTCAATCATGTTTCTGAACTTATCCAAAGCTTTTGACACTACATCACACCAACATTTACTCACTGAACTCTTTTCTTTAAGTCTCTCCCAGTCCTCCCTTACATGGTTCCTTATTTAACTATTTGGAAGGCAACAAGCCATTAAATGGCAACAAAACCTCTTTTCCTCTCTTCCAGTTACTATAAGTGTCCTTCAGAGATCTATACTAGGACACCTTCTCCTTGATATTTTTATAAACAAGCTTTACACTGCCATAAAGCAAGTAAATATTGTACAATACGCAGGTAATTTAACTTTAATACGTATAGCCCCCAACATATCCGCGGTGGTGCAGCGGTAGCATTGTTGCCTCACAGCAAGAGGTTCTCCCATTCAGTTCTCGGCTGGAGTGCGGGGAGTGCCTTCTGTGTGGAGTCTGCATGTCCTGCTGTGGTGACCCCTAACTGGGAAAAGCTGAAAGACAAACAACAACAATGTATAGCCCCCAACAATATGCAAACTCCAAGAAATCACTCAAATTTCTTTCCTTTCAATGAAAACCTGACTGAAAAATTTAAACCTGCTCCTTAATCCCAGTACAACAAAACTGATGTTGTTCATCCCCCAAAACATTATCTCAGTCAAAAACTATGTTTTTGTTCACATCTGCAAATACTAAAGGTGAGGGAGTACCACATAGTAAATTACTGGGCATTGTAATAGATGACAATTTTAAATTTGATCAACATAGTCTTCAAACAATGAAAAAGACCTACCAGAAACTTGGCTCTCTTTACAGGGCAAAACACTGCCATACAGACACAGCAAGGAAATTCATAGCATCATCTGGTTTTCTTCTAATCCTCTTGTATGTCTTGTTTATCCTTACAAACCTAAGCTCTATGCTAAAATCTAAACTAATCTCCTGTTTCAACAAAGTAGCTCAATTTGCCACCAAAACTGCACAGCAAACTCACCATTGCAAAACTTTAAAACAGCCAAAGTGGTTAGAGCTTAACTACTACCTAACAAACTCTCAGCTAGTTATGGCATACTAACTGATATATTATAGATTCATAGGTTCATAGATTAGTACTAGGCTAACTGCCCTTGCGAGCCATTTTAAGCCTAGCCAATTATCCCCTGTGAGATTCAAACCCTGTACCTTGTGTTTGTAAGGCAAACACCTTAACCATTAGACCACCCTCCCAACCCTGTTATCCTGACAATGCCAAGCATTAAGAAATATACTTTTAACCTAAACCCCTGTAACGGACCTCCATTCTGTTGATAAATTTCTACTAAGCACTAAAACAGCAAATAATTCATCAAAGGAGACACTATACTACTGTTACATCTCCAAACTAAGGAACGCCATCCCTTCACAAGTAAAAATGACTATCAAACTCCCAAATTATAAGATCTCCTTCAAATAATACCTTAACCAGTCCTTGTCATGCTCATGTTCATTTCCAGGTTTAGATCTCTTGTGAAAGCTCAAACATCTTATTACTTGCTAACTTTTGCCCTCTTGCAGTTGAATCATTACACCCCTAGCAACTTTCCCTCCTGCACTTCAATTATTAGACCCCTTCACACCCCCTCTTAAAAAACAATTTTTTCTAACTGCTCCCATACACCACTCTACCCCTCTTATGCATTCCCTGTATATCCAAGTTATAAGTCTTACAGGAAGATACACCAATTAGGAAGAGGCAGACTAGGTAGAACTAATCTTATACTCTGCTCTCTCAGTCATATGCTGTTACCACTATCCAGCTATACATTACTAATATTGCCCCTCCTACATACTTTTATAACTTACCTCACTATGTCTCTTGAACTCGTTACAAACCTTTTATACTGAAATGTAAGAACACTTAACTTCTTTACAACGATTTCCCTTCTATAGTATAAATCCATTTACTTTCCACAATATTTTAGAGCTATCAGAAGTATATTAACTCAATACATATTGATACAAATGCTTTGCTGTATATACCTGTCTTGTAATTATGTGTTTTTTCTGAGAAATGTAACTGTTGTTTTTCTGAGAACTGTCTGAAATTCACTTGTTAATATAAATGTATTGTGATGGAGCTTCTCTCTTGGGGTCTGCAATGAAAATGGGCTCTGTCCAGCAATAAATAAATAGCCAGCAACTACTGATCCATCTTTATACTAAGCCCACTTACAAAACTGTTTGAAAAGGTGATGTATCAACAACTTACATCCTACCTATACAGTAATAATCTACAAATTGATTCACAACATTGATTCAGGCCTAAACATTGGTAGACTCTGATTACCTTGAACAGAGGACAATGTAAATCATCCTCTTCTTGGACTTCAGATAGGAGTTTAATACTATATCTAACATATTACTATTTGATGAGCTCATACCTCTCAGTCTCTTAATGCGCAAGCTCTGAACAAAGCTTGACAACATGGGGCTACAAATAGGGACGTATTTTGAATATTGCTCTTATAAACTCAGTTGCTAGAGTAACAGGATTTGTTTTAATATACATTTTCTGAAGGATTAGAAGTCTGAAACTCAAATGTATGTCATTATTTATTTTATTTATTTATTTATTATTTATTTACATTTGTTGACCGTGATTGTCCGACTGAGCTGAAGAGCCCTTTTTCAGTAGAGGCCCGGGGAGAAAAGCTCCAACATATTATTCAATTTTCATTATAAATTAGCATCAAACAGCAAGGTTACAGGATTATTACAAGGCATTAAGTAGCAATACAATGTTATAAACTGTCAATAATCAGGAGTACAGCATAACTATTTCAAGATGTATACAAAGAAATATGTCATTAAGATGAATATAGGTTTTGGGGTAAGTGGTTACAAAAACCCAGTTTTATCATGATGTAGTTGCATGAAGGCAAGACAATTACAATAGAATGTTTCTCTGAGGTGATTTGCTTAATAGATTTTAGAAGACAGTAGAAAGAGTAATCAAGGAAGATTAGAGAGAGCTAGTGAGAAGAGTGAGTTAAGGGCAGAAAGTAGATTAAGGTATGAGAAGTAGGGGATGTTAATGAGGGAGAATGCAGTGACAGGACCAGTGACTTTTAAAGTGCTCTTTGATGGCTGTCTTAAATTGTTTAGGATGTGTAAGGGTCCTGATTTTTAGTGGGATCCTGTCACAGGCAATAGTGGGGTGATAGCTGTACATGTTGCGTCCAAATTTAGACTTGGGTTTGTAGATTTGTAGTAGGTCATGGTTAGAGCTTTGAAGAGGCTTGGAGGGAGAATAATGGGAGATGAGAGGGGATAGTGCTGGGCAGTAGGAAGGCTGGTATTGGATAGAATGGATGATCTGCAGCTGAGAGAGAAGAATCTGCTGGGGTAATTCAAGCCAGTTTAGGTGTTTTAGATAGAGACAGTGATGGGATTTGTAGGTTTGTTGGGCAGCAAATCTAGCTACCTTGTTTTAGGTAGATTTGAGTTTGGTCAGGAATGCTGAATTAAGATTTGTGAGAATTTGAGAACTGTACATCAGACTGGGTAGAAGGTAGGTAAGAGAGAGAGTAATCCTGGCTTTAGAGGTAAGGAATATCTTGTTACAGTAAAAGAGCCCTAGTTTTGAATGAGTCTTTTTGATACAGTTATTAACATACAAGTCAAATTTAAGCTGATCATCGATGGTTACGCCTAAGAGTTCAGTAATGGATTCTACCTGAATGGGAGTGTTATTAAGTGACTGTATGGAGAAGGAGGGTTTAATATCGTTGAACTTTTTAGGTAGGAAGAGTAACAGCTTTGTTTTTTTAGGGTTAAGGTTGAGCTGGTTGTTGGAGAGCCATGTGTCAACTAAGTTAAAAGATGCCTGAGTAGCTGAAAAGAGCTTAGAGGGAGAGTTAGCTGTGGTGATGACTGTAGAGTCATCTGCATGTTGTACCAAAGATGACTGAGGACAGGAGTTTTAGAGATGATTAGTAAAGATATTAAAAAGTAAAGACCCTAGGATATAACCTTGAGGTACACCCATTTTGACAGGGAGAGGAGGGGAGAGTGTAGAGTGCCATCTCACTGATTGAGATCTATCAGTGAGGTAGTTGGAGAACCATGCAACAGTATCAGAGGAGAAGTTGAGGTTATACAGTTTGTGCAGCAGAAGAGAATGTGAGACAGTGTCAAAAGCTTTTGAGAGGTCTGAGAATAGGCAAGAAATAAGTTTATGGCCATCCATGGCTATAGAGAAAGTGTTGAGGAAGGATAATAGACCTGTAGTGGTGCTATGTTTGGGTCTGAAGCCATGTTGAGTGGATGTAAGCAGATTTTCCTCTATTAGATACTGCATAACTTGTTTATGAATACATTTTTCTAGTACTTTAGGGAGAGGGGAGAGGATGGCGATAGGTCTAAGTTGGAGATATCAGAGGAGTTACCTCCTTTGTGTATAAGTAGAGTGTAGCATTGTTTCCAGATGGAAGGGACTTTAGATTTAGAGGTAGAGTGATTAATTAGGATAGATACAGGGAGAGCAAAAGAGTCAGCTGCTAGTAGAAGAAAAGTGGAAGGAATCTTGTCAGCTGATGCTGAGCATGGTTTTAATTTAGAGAGTAGAGTTTTGATGTAGCTAGTAGTTACAGGTTTGAGGGATAAGGTATTTGAGGAGATAGTATCAGGAGTAGGTTCAGAAAAGTTGGAGATGTTAGTAGTAGAGCAGTTTGGGTTAGGGTTCAGTAGCTTAGATACTGAATCGATAAAATAGGTATTGAAGATATTGGCAGTTTCTTCAGATATCTTGTCTGGGCATGGATTGGGGAAGCTAAGATTACCGGGATGTAATATTTGGGTAATAGAGTTCCCGAATTTAGTGACTACAATTCTGAGATCACCCCAGTGATTTGCCAGGGAGAAAGAGGATCAGGCCAAAAATATGAGCCAATTATCTGGACATTCTGCAAAAATCTGTACAGTTGAGAGGTATGGATGAGCTATCTCACTTTAGATTAAAATGTCTAGCATTTAGCTTAGAGGAGTAAGGAGCTGTTAATGAGCTTTTTCCTGTAGTCCAGTGGTGCAAGGTTTGATATCTTTAGCCTACATTGCCAAACTGTGTGACTCTGAGCAAGTCACTTAACAAGACACTGCTCCCAGGCTGAGTCTGAAAAACATCCATGGAGATCAGTGCTCTACCCCTGAAAACAAATACAAATAAAATACAATAAAATAAAAACTCACACTGCTAGCATGAGCTGCCACTAGTTAACATACAACTGCTGCTTATGCTGTCAGTATAAGCAGCAGCTAGTTAACACACAGCTACTTTAAGTGAAGTTCAAGACTGATGTTCCGTCTGTGAAGCACATAACAACTGTCATACAATGAGGCTGTGTATTTAAGCCCCTTGTATTCAGTCATTTTCTGAAATGAGATATGACAAAACTATAAAACAATTCCAATTGTTCAATATTCAGATGTTGCTGCTTTGCTATGACATGGATCTTTCCAGTCACTAAATTGACATGCTGCAATTTTCTTTTCTTTTTTTTTATTTCAAAACCAAATCATATATATATAAATGAGCAAATACAAGTAAATAAAAATAAAAAGGAATAGGGATGCAAAGTGGAGAAAAGTGTAGAAAAAAGAAAGAAAGAAAGAAAGAAAGAAAGAAAGAAAGAAAGAAAGAAAGAAAGAAAGAAAAAAAGAAAAAAAGAAAAAGAGAAATATAGTCTTAAGCAAATGTTTCATATATTAATACATTCTCAAATATTTGTATATTTAAAATATAAGGCACTCCATTTACTAAATTCTAACTCAGGTATGGGTCCAGATTTCCAGTTTTGCAATATCTTCCTTTTAGTATCTGTGACAGGTCCCTACTCCAGGCCCATAATCAAGAAGTCTCAATTCTCACCACTGGCACAGTTGAGAAATGGCCACTAGGAACAAAAATAGATACACACAGTATTTCAGATACAGCTCTCTGCACCAAACACAATTTTCCTTAAGAGCACACAGGGAGCTCCCTCCAGACCTGGGGCTGGAGTCTGTCTCTCTTCAGGCCTCAAACAAGACTCCATACTGATCTGTGTCCCTGTTCCAAGTAGTTGACACACACTTGGATATTTGATTTTCACACACACACCTGGGACAGATTTACCAGTTGTGTTCCCTCTGCCCAGACTATAAGGTAATTACTCTGCCACTAGTCAGCTACTCAAAGACTCTTACAAGGGTACCCAATTATACTGAGTAAAATTACTACTAATACAAATGGTAGAGTTTGACCAAAGCAGCAAGGATTTCATGAGTATCCACAATGTCACTAAAATAAGCACAAGTACTCTAAAGATGTTAACAGTATTCACTAAAAGACCAGCCACAATAAAAGGTATAGAAATATTTAATAATAAATAAAAAATAGAAAACATGAGAATACTGGACATCTAGTTACAATAAACACCAGAGTTTCAATCACAGGTGATATAAAAAATAACACAGTTGGATAGATTCACACAGATGCAAAAAAATACTTAAATAATCTCACTACATTTTCCTGACTGACTAAAGAATTACTGTTCCCTAGTTAAGTTACTTACTACAACAAGGCAAGATAATGAGTGCTGAGTTATTTACTACAACAAGGCAAGATTAGGTGTGAGAAGTTGCTTACTACAGCAAGGCAAGATGAGGTGTGATGTTCTGTGAGATATCTGTGAGAGATCTTTCCTGTCAGGTTCTGAAGAGCAAAGTGCTGCTGTGAGAGTTCCATCATATCTCTCACTAATATCTAAAGAATCATTTCAGTGCTGTTTATGGAATGACATCACATCTGGTCACCTGACTCTAGTACAATACATACCCAGGACTTTGCTAAGATCTGTTGAAGCATCTGAAAGCTATAAGACAATCTCAGGTAGACAGTAAATGTTGGAGGTGTGAAAGGGAAGAAAGAGCTAATTGGGAACATATTTTGTGGGAGTGTGGTGAGTTGGCAAACTTTAAGGATTCCCTGCAGGATGCACTGTTGGAGATGCTGAGTGGGCACATTGGTCTGATGAGGGAGATAATATTTCTGAGCTATGATACAGAATCAGAATTGCCTAGACATGGTAAGGCCTTGCTGTGTCTAATAATGGTGGCTGCCAAAACAATTGTATTTGAAAAAAAAAAGCTATAAGACAATAGCAATTAGTTCACCTCTAAAGGCAATAGAGTAAGATTCCTAGTCTTTGTTTTCCCATACATTTTTATCTCTGGTTGCAATCAGACCTACAAGATAAAATCTTTATGGCCTAAACCAACCCATTTAATTTTTAACCTGTTTTTCAAAATTAGCTGGACTAAGATTAACCTCTTCCCTTCCAGAATTCTCTGTTAAAAGATATACATTTAATCAGTTATAATAATACTGTCTGACATACATGTATGTCTCTTTCCTGTCCAGCAGGATCCACTGTTGATGCATTTTTTAACACAAGCAACTTTACAAATACATTTCTAACATAAGCATCTGTACAAATCAGTGTGATAGTCAAAGGACATACAATTCTTTACAAAACTCCAGCTAGCTTTGCTGGCATATGTTGCACATGCACTGCCCTACTCTCCCTGGCACAGTTAACACTACCTCATGTTATTACATCTCTTCCCTCCTTTGAAAACTCAAGCTAGATTTTTAAGTGACCTTGGAAAAATGTTGCTTGAGAGAAATGGGCCTGTATAGGAACACATTAACCTATAATCTATCTTGAGACCCCATCTGCATTGGCATTGCTAACCCTACTGTGGTGCTGCACTGTCATGTCATATGCCTGCAACCCTTGGCTGCATCCTAACAACTTGCCATTTTGCCGGCTGGCATAATGTAGCCATGTTAAGGGAGTGTGGTCTGTAACCACAGTGAATTTTCTTCCATACAGATAGGGCAGAAGTTTCTGCAGTGCCCATACTATTGCTAGACATTCTTTTTCTACAGCTGCATAACATTCCTCCCTGGATTGGAGTCTACGGCTGACATATACAACTGGGTGCGCTTCTCTCTCTGAGGAAACTTAGATGAGTACAGCCCCCACCCCATGGTTTCAAGTATCTACCTGCACAACACATTTTGTGATGTAATCTGGACTGGCTAACACAGGAGGTCCTTTCAAAGCCCCTTTAAGCTTTTGGAATGCCTGCTCACAGGCTGGGGTCCACACTACCTTATCTAGCCTGTTTTTCCTCATCAGGTCTGTGAGGGAAGCAGCTATTGTACTATAGCCTGTTTTTTTCTCATCAGGTCTGTGAAGGGAGCAGCTATTGTACTATAATTGAGAACTAATGTTCTATAGTACCCCACTGTCCCCAAGAATGCCCTCACCTGCTTTTTGGTAACAGGGACAGGTCACACTTGAATCTCTTTTACTTTGGCAGGTTCTGGCCTGATCTTACCACTCCCCACTGTATGTCCCAGATAGGAGACCTCTGCGATACAAACCTGACACTTACTGGGCTTAATGGTCAACCCTTCCCTTTGTAGCTTGCTGAGGACCTCCCTGACATGCTGAAGGTGTTATTGTCCCTGCCCCCTGCCTAGCAGGTTTGCCATGTAATTAAAATCACCGACCTTCCTTACCACTTAGAGGGGTCCATCCCAAGCCATCTGCAACTTACTGTGTCTGACAGGAATGAGCACCATAACCTTGGAAATTTTCCATGCTTTCATGCCAATCTGCT